>NC_136985.1:14526526-14572393 GCF_032717465.1 Coenobita brevimanus
TTTTGCTTTCATCCAGTGAGCCAATGTTGTACCCAATTCGGGAACACCGCCACTTCAGCTTCATGTGCCTTTAGCTTCTGAAGGATTCTTTTGTGTGGAACTTTGTCAAAATCCTTTTGAAAATCGAGGTAGACCATATCAACAGATTTAATCTTGTCGTACATGTTCAGTATATCGTTGAAAAAGTCCAGCAGATTCGTAAGACAAGAGTGATTATTACTTAAAAACCATGTTATGAATCTTTTATGAGATTGTTTGTTTCTAAGTGTTTCACAAATTTGTCTTTGATAATAGTTTCAAATAACCTGCAAACCAGCGATGATACACTAATTGGGCGGTAGTTTTCTGGTTGGGCTCTATTGCCCTTTATGAATATTGGAGTTACGTTAGCAAGCTTCCATTCGTGTGGCACCTTACTGCTCTTAAGTGATAAGTTAAAAAGCTCAGATAAAGTCTTTGATATTTCATTCTGTAGTTTCTTCCATACACGTGGTGATATTTTGTGTGGTCCTGGCGCTTTATTCTCTTTTAATTTGTTTATTGCAAGCAGTACGTCGAGATCGCTATCTGTAATGTCAGTGATTATGTTGCCCTCTTCTATAGGAATGAGGGAAACAGTAGGAGTCGTATGTATATTTTCTCTTGTAAATACTGACGTGCAGAAAGTATTAAGAACTTTCACCATCATACTTTCATCATGAGTGTGCTCTCCGTTATCTGTGCTTAAGGGACCTATTGATGAAGTTATTACCCTTTTGCTTCTCATGCAACTGAAAAATTCTTTGGGATTTGATTTACTGATACATGCAATATGTGTCTCAAGGTTTTTCTTATTGCGTTTAATAAATTTTTTGGCTTTTCGACAAAGGCCATCGTATTCATTTTTATCACTTTGACTCATTGTGGTATTATAATTCTTTTATGCAAGATTTTTTGCTTCTAGACAATGTTTAATGTCGAAGTTCCACTATTTGGGTTTAGAGTTTTTGGCAGGCCTTCCATTGTGCATTGAAATACGTAACCTGACAGCACTGTTGAGAGGTTCTGTAAAAAAATTCTTTGCATCATTGATATCCAAAGTTTTGACAATGGGATGCCAGTCACCTGCACTTGCAATTGTCTTTAATTTCTTACTTTTGCTTTCTTAAAGTCATTTTCAAAAACTCTCATAGCATATAGATTTTTTTTAATACATATATAATTTTCAGGCAAGTTTTTATGTTAGAAAAAAGTAAGATTTTATTTAATATATTACAGAAAAAAAATAATTGGAACTATATACCAAATTTTTTTTAATAATTTTGATTTTTTTTCCGAAATTTTGGTTTTCGTTTGCAATATTATTTTAGACATAATTTTGATTATTTTTGGTTTTCATTTACAATATACAGTATTTTTTTTTTTTATATAATTTGATATATATATATATTTTTTCACTACTTCATTCCGATAGAAATATGAATTTTTTTTTTTCGAAATTTTAGTTTTCCTTTACAATATATATTTTTACTCATAATTTAGATTTTTTTGGTTTTTGTTTACAGTATATATTATTTTGATTTTTTTTTTTCGCTACCATCCCGATAGAAATATGAATCCGTTTTTTCTTCGAAATTTTGGTTTTCCTTTACAATATATTTTTTTTTAGACTCATAATTTTGATTTTTGTTTTTTTTGTTTTTAGTTTTTTTTTCCACTAGCATTCCAATACAATTATGAATATTTTTGTTTTTAATTTTGGTTTTCTCTTTTTTTTCGATTTTTTTTCATTTACAATATATTTTTTTTTGACTGGCTGTAAGGAGTGAATGTGGTGTATAATTTTTCACATTAACCATACATTAAATGTTAGTTGTATTATCCACAAACAAATTATTATAACCACCTTAACCTGCAGAAAATTAGCCTTCTCAGTATATGGTGCAGGGATTATGAGGAATATGCTTACGTCTATAGTGTATGGTGAGAGACTAACTACGAGAGTGTAAATGAGGTGGAGGGGGGAGAGGGAGGGGGAGGCCAAGGATGAGATGGAGGGATGGAGTGGAGAGGATGGAGAGTGAGAGACTAACTAAGAGAGAGTGAGTGCGGTGGAAGGGGGGAGGGAGGATGAGAATAGGGATGAGGTGGAGGGATGGAGTGGAGAGGTATATGAGGGAGGGGGGAGCGCGAGTTGGGGGGAGAGGCAATCAGAAATGGTGGGTGACAGAGCAACTCGGAGGCGTTTTGTCTGTGGCTACCCTTTGCGGGATTAGGGCGTCGGGCAATAGATAGATAGATAGACAAAACCGGAAATGCATATAGATGTGTCAACAAGTGGGTTGGTGGAGAGTTAGTGCCCCTCCCCATAAATCAACTAACTCAAAGTCAAATGGCCACCCCTTATGGGATTATGGCGTCTGGCAATAGATAGATAGATAGAAAGTCAGGCACTTTCTTGCAACTGGCCTCGACACTGTCTTCACTTAATTTAATGTTAAAGGTAACTATGCGATGATCACTAGTACTAAATTCTTCTCCTACAATAACATTACTCACTACATTTTCTGATGTGGCTAAGACAAGATCTAGGATGTTAACTCCATGTGTCGGCTAATTTACAAATTGATACAAAGAACTTTCCTGCAAGTTTGTAGACAGGTTTAACCACCTGTGTGAGGATAGGGCTTTCTCCCTATTTTTGGAACCTGGTAAATTAAGGTTGCATCAAATATTACAGTGCTTTGCATACAAAGAGAAATTTCGGCAATTTGATTGTACATTTCATTATCGATGTTGAATGGCTGACCGAGTGGACTGATAAATTAACCCAAGAGTGATTTTATGACAATAGATTCATTTCTAATCTGAATATAAATATTGTCGATGTTTTCTAATACATGGCTTGGTAATTTCGACCGGATGAAATCCTGATTTAATATATAGCAACAACTCCGCCCCCTGCTTGATTCATCCCTTCCACTACTGAAATTATGATAGCCTGGTAAATTAAACTCTGATAGAAAACCTCTCTGTTCAGTATTTAGCCACGATTCTGTTCCACCAATTACATCATAATCTTCGGTAAAGACAACGGCCTCTAAATTAGAAAATTTATTACGTAGACTACGCGAATTTACAAGGATTGCTTTAATGTGTTTTCCTTTCCGATGTGGAGAGCTTCCATTATTTATTGATTTATCAGATCGTATGACATCTACGTTTGCCTTCCGTGATGCTTTTTTTCTCCAGAAAAAACTTACGGCATCACTAAGCAAACAACCGAGATGGGCAGAACCAATGGCATTCAAGTGTAGTCCATCATTCACAAATAGTGTTCGCTGCTCGCAAAACTGGTTCCATGTGTCGATGAACTCCAACTCCTTCCTGTAATCAAAGTGATTTCTCTTTCATTTATACTAAATGCTCTGCTGATGAAGGCATTCCCTGCATTAATCCTTGGGAGTATGCCTGAAATTAAAATATAGTTAGTTTTCTCCTCGTAGCATCGAATCATCTTTCTGTACTTCTCCATCAGCTCCTCTGATTGGGTTCATATGACATCATTGGTACCTGTATGAATGATAACAACGCTGTCATTTTCCTCATTCTCAAAAACTCCATCAACAGCCTCTGCACCTGGAATACAAAAACGTTTTCGTTTAGAGGGTGCCCAGCTGCAAAATTCCACCAACTGACCACAGATGATGGAGTCCTCCACAACCCGTGCCTCGTGGGGCTCTTCCTCTACTTCTGCGAGAATCTGAAATTTGTTATGTGTGGTTACTGGATTGATGCTCCTTTTTCTCACAAACCTGGCACCATTCTGCACTGCCTGGAACTCATTCTGTATGGTGGGGAAGTAACTACAGCAGGAGAATGATGGCCAGCCTGAACAGCGGTTGGCTGAGCAGTGAGGCTATCCTCCACAGTATGTTCAACTTTGCTGGCAATGATCTCCACCTCATCAACTTTATGGGTCAGGCTGTTAATTTTATTTGTGGCTTCAATCATCTTGTCTTCCAAGCTCTGACGTAGTTTGCACATCCTGCAAACAAAGGAACGGTCTGTATAAAAGGATCCAGTGAAACTACCAGAGCAGGCTATGCAGACAATGTTCCACGGCATTCTGAAATTCAAAATTACTGGGAAGACATAAAAGAGAAACAGAATACATAAAAGAGAAACAGAATCAGATATTGCTGATTAGCACCTGGAAGAGATACTGGAACAATAATCTTATACTCTACAAAATGTGCTAGTAAAACAATTACAATTTATGTAATTGTTACAGGTGAAGGTCTCACTGGTGGGTGTCTTGCTGTTTAAAACCGTACAGAAAGACTACCTTGCTGGTTAGTAATGTACACTCGTGGAAAAATTCACCTGATACACCCGCTGACACGTGACTCTGAGACATGTGATATTGAAGCAGCTGCCGTACTCTCATCTACATGGTAAAAGTGAGTGAGGAGGAGAGGGGTTGGAAGGAGGAGAGATTCTGTTGAATTTTTTAATGGTCTTATGTCTTTGGTTCCATCTGATATAATAATATAGCACAGCTTTACCGTCTAAATATATTCTTCTTGACTTTCAATTCGAAAATAATGCTCAATGGAAATTGTATCTAATACAGATATATACTAAAACCGATTTTGTAATCAGTTTAGATATCCCTATATAACATGTCCTTAATGAAACTATACGGACACAAACTGAAACGACATGCTATGTAATACCCACAATACCCTTTAATATGATAAGTCTTAACTTTATACTTTCAGCAAATGTTCACATGTGGATGACGTTTACATTGGACTACTTAAAATCTTTATAATTTTTGCACTATGACCATACATCACAAGCATTATGACTGGTCACTGATACTGTGATGTCAGCGTCCCAAACTCTCCTCCACCCACCCCGCCCCGACGCCTCCCCTCCTCACTCACTGTTACCTTGTAGGTGAGAACTTGGCACCTGCTTCAGTATCACTTGTCTCAGATTCACGTGTCGGCGGATGTATCAGATGACTCTTTCCCCGAGTGTACCTGCAGAGTATTTATCAGTAATCTATTCCAGAGAAAGGAAAGCTAACTGTTACCTGGAATGAAGAAGTAAAATTATACTACAACCGGAAATATAACAATAAAGTTGAAATATAACAATAAAGTCACAACACGGTTACCTGTAAAGAAATGAGAGAGATATTTCACTGTAAAAGTTAGTGCAAGTAAGAAGAAAAAAATATTGGGAAATAACAGCAAGACTTGCCTTGTGTCGAAAATGTAAACAAACGCTGCTGTGATCTCTTGTTTTACTAATTCATCGTTTACAGTGATAAAATAATGGATCACTGGTAAAGAATCCTATCTTAATCCATTAATACTAAATTAGTTCTGAGACCAAAAATAAATATACAAAGTGCAAATTCTTATTGTTTTCCAAGGGTAACTCGTCCGGCCCTCTGGCGGTAGACGGCTGAAGTAACTGCGTATCAGGGACAAAGAGACGGTGCCAAGTTACAACATAACTATTTATATGATATAAATTGTTTTTTTCTTACCTTAGAGCAATGCATATCACCGTCCAAAGCACTCTACACTCAGTCACAGAGCTTCACAGAAATAAACTGAGTCTCTTATTCAATACCGTCTATTAAACAGAGCTAATCAAACACCCATCCACCAACAATACTCACAGACGTTGTGCAAATCGTATTTACACTTCACAAACTATACTTAGCGACCAGACAATCAGCCACATCACTTACCCAAACTCAGGACTATCACACTACTGTAATCACACATGCAAAACACTGAAACAAGGCACTCAGCTGTGGGTATTCTCAGAGCAGGCCAGGAGGACGTCTTGCTAGCAGGGCGGTGAAGCAGACTCCGTGCCTTCTTTACCTCTGCGTAGTTGTTGACTTCATACATGGATTTTATTCACCCCCATGTAGAGTACAACTCTCATGTGTGGTCAGCAGTGTTGTAGGTCTCGAGACCGGTCTCGAGACCAGTTTGACGTGGTCTTGGTCTTGATCTTGGTCTCGCTTGATGTGATCTTGGTCTTGATCTTGGTCTCGCTTGATGTGATCTTGGTCTTGATCTTGGTCTCGCTTGATGTGATCTTGGTCTTGATCTTGGTCTCGCTTGATGTGATCTTGGTCTTGATCTTGGTCTCGAAGCTTCCGGTCTCGGAGTTTTGGCTCGAGACCAGGTCGAGACCAGCATTACAAAATGCATCGTGACGTGGGGAAGGTTGGAATTTATGATCATACACGGAATTTATGATTCACGGTGCGCCATACAGCATTGTACCGTCTATAGATACTGCCTGGCTAGCGCTACGGTGATGACGCATGAGATGAACCCTGCGAGCGATGATAGAGTGCGAGTAAGTCGAGAGAGCATGCTGACGTGGCCATTCTCGCAGTGATAATCTCCCTTTGCACGCACGCATGTTTGCAGCTCTGTTCACATCCGTGTACCTCATATACGTGTATGGTGTATGCAATCCCCACACCCTTTGTACACGTACACCACAGGTTTAGCTAGTTCGCTCGGAAAACTATCTATCTATCTTTTGCCAGACGCCATAATCCCCTAAGGGGTGGCCATTTGACTTTGAGTTATTTGTTTTACGGGGAGGGGCACTAACCCTCGACCAACCCACTTGCTGACACGTAGGGAGCACGTATGATTTGGTTATATGGTTACCACTCAGCGTTGTAAATGGTTTCTTGGCTTACATGAAACCATTTGGCTTGTTACTCAATGTAAAGCCACCTGTAAAGGAAAGAAAAGCAAAAAGAAGTGACAGGAAAGATAGGAGAAATAAGAAGAGAGGAGGGCAGGAACAGAAAAAGAATGATAAAGGCTAAGAAAGAAGTAGGCAGCATTACATCAAGTGAGTGGATAATGGTCGCCACCACCTACCACCAAAACCACATGAACCAAACGTAACCACAAAAATTTCTATTTTCCTATGTTTGTTTCTTCATGCCAATGAAGTCATGAAAGCAGAAATGTTTTACCTAGATGTTCAGTTGTTTGCATATAGTAAATTTTGTAAATATATTTCCTCCCTTACAGGGACGTAGCCAGGATTTTGGAGCAATGGGGGCCAAGTCAGACATCAGTGGCTTCCAACCTTTCTAGTTATGACTCTTCAGAGCTTCCAAATGGCTATCACTGAGGCCTGCAGTGACTTCTGTGACCTTTTTAGAAGAAATCAGAATATTTTCTAGTGTTTCACAGCCACCCTCGTATTTCATACAACTTATTCACCTATGAGTGGGGGGCCATGGCCATGTGGCCAGTGGCGTTTCTAGCCCCACTAAAGTGGGGGAGCTACCTGGGGGCCGATAAATCATATGTAGTAGCAAGAAGGGCAGTGAGCAGACTCGAATGAGAGCCGCTTTCAAGAAGCAAAGTTAGTGAAAACTGTTCTCTTAAACAAATAGTGGGTACGACAATAAGAAGTATTTGGAGCACTTATGGAAGTAAAATATATATTTTATATTTATGAATATTTTTTGCTTCCCACCTCTGTATCCCGAAAGCCCTTCCGTCTCTTGTGTAATTATCCTGAGAAATACAGGTAGGTAGTCCCGCTCAACTGTTCACGAGAAACGAAAAATGAATATGTTGTGTATGAAACGTTTGGGCACGGGTAAAGCTTGGAGAGAAATGCGAAAATTAGTCTTCCGAAAACCAGCTTTCGCATGAATAAGATACAGCTACCCATGAGTACGCTGGCACCACAAAGTATGCAACACCATACATTATAACTTCAAAACTGTACTTTCAAAAGTTTCAAAACTTAAAAAACTTTCAAGAGCCGTGACATAGGTGTGCAGGGCCGTAGAGAGATATGACTGTCCTCTGGGGTGCCTGGAAAACGTTTGACACGGGCTAGAAAAAGAAGCAAAATTGTCACAGTCCTGGTGTGGGCCCTGGTCCCTCCATACTCTTGAGTTTTGGCCCCGGGAATTATCCCTATTGCCCTCTTCTCTCTTTCATTCAACTCACGTGCGATAATCAACTTAAATTCGTTTAAAAGGTGTTGAGTACCGTATCGCATCGACACATAATCTGCAACTGGGTGATTGGGTAGTGCACTTACTCGAGGGGCCGAGACGCCCATGAAAACTGACCAGCAGTGCAGCACCTGCAGGCAGCAGTTACTTTTCATTCATTCAGCAGACACATAAATTCTTGGTCTTGGTCTTGCTCTTGGTCTCGGAGGGTCTGGTCTTGGTCTTAGTCTTGATCTCGGAGGATCTGGTCTTGGTCTTGGAGGGTCTGGTCTTGGTCTTGGTCTCGAGGTGCCTGGTCTTGACTACAGCACTGGTGGTCAGGCTCCTCATATACAGCTCTTCTCAACAAGGTGGAGTCAAAAGCTTTTTGTCTCATCAACTCACCTTCTCTTACTAGCTCCCTTTAACCTCTGTATCTACGCTGTACTGTTGCATCTTTATCTCTTTTCAGTCGCTACTTCAATGGTCACCCCTCCTCCACTATGGCGGGTGTGTAGCATCCGTCTAACAACAAAATCTCATCCCTTTTCTGTCCATCTCTCTAATGCATGAGTTAACCGTTACCCCCAGTCTTTCATTTATGCAACAGGTCACCTCTGGAACTGTCTCCCTCTGGCTGTACTTCCTACTGCCTATGATCTCCAGCCTTTCAAACGCAGTGTGTCCAGGGACCCCAAAAGGAACAGTCTTGAATTTGGCTCTCTTATCTTGTCTTTATTTTTTCTTGGAGGGAGAAATTTACAGGCTCCTGGCCTTTTGTTGCTCCTTCCTTGCATTAAAAAGATAGAACGACAGTTAGAGGGCTGAAAATGATCAGCCTTCCATAACAGGAATTTTCCAGCAAGAAGGAAAGGTACAAGCTGAGACAAAGGCAACAGAGTTTATCTAGGCAGGATATAAGTACAGAAGAACAGCACTTGAGGACAATTAGAGGGACCCCATCAGCATCCCATCAGGCCTATATGCCTTGTCAGCATTAAAGCCAGTGATGGCAGAAAACGCATCAACTGAAGAAATTTTAATGTCAGCCATGAGGAAGTAAGAGGGAGGAAGTGATAGAAGTGATAGAGGAACTGCACCAGAATTGTCTAAGGTGGAAATGAAGGAGAAATTCTGAGCAAAGAGTTCTGCTTTACAGTAGAAGAAACAGTTGCAGAGTCGTCAGAGTGGAAAATAGGCGGAAAGGATAACGAAGTAAAGTTGTTAGAAAGGTATCTGGCAAGCATCGGAAGGAGCAGGAGGAATTTGAGTTAGTATGAATGATATTATATTTAGCAGAGTGATGGACGGACTTAACACAATTCCAACCAGAAAGGTAAAAGAGAGGAAATCCAGGGAAGGGTTGGCTCCAGTACCATTTTGAAGGCCCTCTCGTTGATGTGGACGGCATTTGAATAAGCATAATTAAAGATTTTTTTTTTTCATTAGTCACAGGATAAAAGAGGGAAATGTATGTTTCCATACCTGAGAGAATAACCTATGTAATGCATGAGGCACACTTAGATGATTCTCGGCCATGGAAGCAATAATCATTCCAGGGAAATAAAAATATGTACTGTCTGAGGTCCTCCCAATCAGCAACTTCAAAATACCAAAGTCGCCGCTAATTGGGATGGTTCACAGGCCTTACTGAGGTGGCAGGACAGTTAAGGTAATAAGACTACAATCAGAGGACCCCAATGAAAACATTAGCAGCATAAGCAGAAGGATGAGATGCAAGGAATTGGTCAGGTACACTGGGAGTCTCTACAAGACAGTTAGCGATATAGATTGGGTGCTGTCCAAGCTGCTTTTGGTCATTAAGGATGGAAAAGATGTAGCCTTGTACGTGGATCAGTGATAGGAGAGGAGAGCCAAAGGTTGTAGTGAACACTGAAATCACTTAGAATGGAGACTTCAGGGAAAGAAGAAACTGATGGGATGTTCCATCTTAGAGATAAAATTGTCAAAGAATCTATCATCATCAGCAGAAGTAGCAGATAAGAAACGGTGCAGATATACTTAGTCAGAGAATGGTAGGATAGACGAACCTATAGACTAAGGAATTCAGAAGACTGAAGTACAGGAACATGGGTGCACGATATGTTGATTATGTAGATATATACAACAGCCACTTTTTGCTTTGAAGTGAGTATAGAGAAAGTAGGAGGATACAGAGGAAGGTTTCCTTTAAGTCGCCTTAGACAGCTGAGTCTCAGTACTGGGCAGAAGGTGAGGTTTTGAGGAAACTAGGTGGCGTTCAGCAGAGATAAAAATAAAGGAAAGGTTGCGATTGTGCAGAAATAAATAAAAAGTATAAAAACAGAACCAGTTTGCACTAATATTACACTATACTACCGTAGCACATATTTGCACTTGTAATGCAAGTTCATTTCCACTATAACCTGAAAAAAAAAAAAAAAAATCTTTATTTCTGGCACTTGTACTGCGAGTTCACGCACCATATCCTGAGATCATTTCCTTACACCAGTACTTTTTCTTATATTCTAAATTCTTCTGCGGTAAATTCACTTGCTAGGGCAATTTCTTAGTGCACTAGAGGAATGGCACAAGGTAATTTCTAGTTCACTATCACAACAAATCCAGTTTGCATGTATATTGCAATGTATTACCAAAACATATTCGCAGTTGTACTGAATGTTCACTAGCAGTGTAACCTGAGTGTTTTCTTAAACCCATACATACATTTTATTATATTATCTATCTATCTATCTATTGCCAGACGCCTCAATCCCGTTTGGGGTGGCCACAAACAAATCGCCTCCAAGTCGCCCTGTCCCCCGCCATTTCACTGCCCTGCTCCCAACTCACACCCCCCTCTCTCATATATCTCTCCACCCCATCCCTCCATCTCATCCTCGGCCTCCCCTCGCTCTTCCCCCTCCACCTCACTCACATACACTCTCTTCGTCAATCTTTCACCCTCCATCCTCTCCACATGGCCAAACCACCTCAGTGTGTTCCTCATAACGCTTCCTATCACATCCACATCCACACCACAACACTCCTTTATATCCACATTCGTCAGCCTGTCTCTCCACGTGACTCCACAGGCTCCTCTTAAATAACTCATTTCCACTGCTCTCACTCTTGACTTGTGTCCTTCCAACAATGTCCAAGCTTCACTTCCGTACGTTAGAGTTGGTATCACAATACTGTCATGTAGTAACTTTTTCACTTCCATGCTCACTTTCCTGTTTCTTATCACTGTTTTCAAAGAACCAGCAACCTTTCTTCCCTGCTGTACCCTTTCAAGCACTTCACCCTCCAAACCTCCATCCTTACTCATCACACTACCCAAATACTTAAAAGTACTCACATTTTCCAATTCCTCACCATCCAACCTCGCTGTACATTCACTAACTTCACCTCTCTCAAAGACCATCACTTTACTCTTCCCTACATTCACCTTTAGGTTCCGTTTCTTACACACTCTCCCAAACTCATCTACCAAGCCTTGCAGCTCCCCTTCGTCTTCACTCAACAACACAGTATCATCTGCAAACAACAGTACAGGGAGTTTCCAAACACTATCCTCTCTCACCAGGGCCACTCCAACATCCACTACCCTGCCTTGTACCTCTTTTATTACCCCATCCATGTACAGATTGAACAACCATGGAGACATGACACATCCCTGTTTCAACCAACTTTCAAAGAGAAAAATTCACTTAGTTCACCATCCACACGCACTGCAGCCTTCGCACCATCGTACATACTCTACACAGCATTCAACAACTTCCCATCTACTCCATATATTCTTAACACTTTCCACAATCCTTGTCTATCCACCCTGTCATATGCTTTCTCCAAATCCATGAAAGCCGCATACACCTTCTTTCCCTTCTCTAGAAACTTTTCCACTAAAGATCTAAGAATGAATATCTGATCTACACAACCTCTTCCCTTCCTAAAGCCTCCCTGTTCTTCTCCAACTAATTTCTCTGTTCTTTCTCTAACTCTGTCTATAAGTATCCTACCATACATTTTTCCTATTATACTAAGAAGACAAATGCCTCTATGATTACCACACACTTCTTTTTCCCCTTTTCCTTTGTACAGGGAAATAATTATACCTGACTTCCAATCCTCCGGGACTCTACCTTCCTCCCAGGCCAATCTGCACATCTTCCACATCCATTCTACTACTATCTCTCCCCCATGCTTCAGCATTTCACCACACACTCCATCAATTCCTGGGGCTTTCCCCGATTTAACTTTCTTCATTGCTTCCACAACTTCTATCCTACTGATTTCTTCCTGTCTTTTCACCTCCCTCCTTCTTCCAGCCATTCCCCAGCCACTTATACTCGCACTACTTCCATCCTCTACGTTCAACAATTCCTTAAAGTGTTCTCTCCATCTGCTCACTTTTTCTCCCTTCTCCACTAGTAATCTACCATTTTTATCTTTCACTCCCCTGCTAACTTCACTTCCACCCTGTCTTACTCTTTTCACTTCTCTCCAGAACATTTACTTACAGTCCCTCCACTTTACACTCAAATTCCTTCCAAATTCCTCATCCACTCTCTTCTTACTCTCTCTTACTAATCTTTTCACCTCTCTCTTTCTTTCCACATATAACTCTCTCTTCCGCCTCTCAACTTCTTCCAAGCCCCTATTTCTCATCCATTCATTGTATGCTTTCTTCTTTTGTGCCACAGCCTGTTTCACCTCTTCAGTCCACCACGCTGTTCCTTGCACCCCCTTCCGTCTTCTCTTCCTTCCACACACCACATCACATGCTGCACATATTGCTTCTGTAAATATCTTACGCACACCTTCCACGTCTCCCATCTGCTCCAATTCATATTTGCCCAATCGTTCCTCCACTTCTCTCTTATACTCTGCCTTTTTCTCATCCTCTTGTAACCTTTCCACACTCCTTGCAACTACTCCTTCCTCTCGTCTTTCCCTTCTTCTATTCCTCCATCTTACTTGCATCCTAATTCTGGCCACCACCAAGTAGTGGTCAGAAAGTCTACTCCCCCAACCTCTATACACTCTTGCATCCTTTACACATCTTCGCATCCTTTCATCCACACACACATAATCAATCATTGCCTTCCTTTCATTCATTTCACCACCCACCCTTCTCATCACTCGCCATGTATACCTGTGGATCATTTTATGCCTGAAGAGGGTATTGGCTATCACCAACCCCCTCCCAGCACAAATGTCCATATTATATTATGAACTATTTATATGGTAGGTTTGGGTGCCCATCATCCACTCACTCAATGTAGAGATACCATATGATCTCTACACTGAGTGACAAGCCGAATGGTTTCCTGTACCTAGGACATCATTTACTACGCTGGGTGGTAACCATATAAAGGGGGTTTCTGGCAGGGTTAAGTGTCCCCCAGATTCCCTTATCCAAAATCACCTAGTTATGGCAGTCGTTTGAGAGAGCCTCAAAGGGCCCAATACCTGCCCAGGGCCCCAACCAAATGGGCAGACTCGCGCGGCCATGTGTAATGTGAGAGGTGTTAATGACAAGAGGAAGAGGGTGAAAGTGGTGAATGTGTTCAAGAGTGCGAGATATGCCGTAATGGCATTGTGTGAAACGAAGAAAATAGGATGTGAAGTGGAGGAGTGGGAGGATGTGAAATGTGTAAGATTGGGAATGACTGGGTGAGGAAGATGCAAGGAAGGAGTTGCATTGTTTATGAAGGAGGTGTGGCAGAGTGGAATGAGAGACTACAAATGTGTCAACTCGAAGTGTATCTATGTCAAGTTCAAGTTTGACAAGGTGAAAGTGGCAGTGATTGTAGCATATGCACCATGTGAGGACAGAAGTGACAGAGTGAAAGACAGGTTTTGGGATGAGCTGGATGAAGTAGTGGGAGAAAGTGATCGTAATGGGGGATATGAATGGAAGAGTAGGCAATGGTCCTGAGGATGACAAAATGAGTTGTTATGGAGTACAAGGAGAAAATGATAATGGGAAGAGACTAAAGGATATGTGTCAGGAGAGGAGGTTGTGCATTTGTAACTCTTATTTCAAACACAGAGATGCACATAAATATACATGGTATAGAGGGAACAGGGATCGTGTTGAAACAAGCCTGACTGATTACATGCTCGTAGAGAGGTCAATGTCGGGAATGGTTGCTGATCCGAGGGCCATGAGAGGACGATGTGGAGCTCTGTCAGATCATATGATTGTGATATGCAAGATCAAGCTGAGAGGAGTGAGGTGGATCAGGAGGGAGAGGAACAGTCAGAGAGAAAGACTGAAAGTTGAAAAGCTGAGGATCAAAGAAATGGCAGATGATTACAGGATCAAAGTAGAGGAGGAGATAGAATTAGTGAATTGGAATGAAATGGATCTGGACAGCCTGTGGAATGCATATAGGGATTGCTTTGTTAGGAACGCTATAAAGGTGTGTGGTGTGGCAAGAGTAACAACAAAAAAGAAAGGTACGGCATGGTGGGATGAGAAGGTTAAGACAGTGGTGGAGGAAAAGTGGAAGAAGTGGATATGTGGTTACAGGAAGGGGTTCAGTTGAATTAAGAACTGAATATGTTCAGAACAAGAAGCACGTAAAGAGACTAGTGAAGAGGAAAAAGAAGGAGATGAAGGAGGATCTAGGATGAAAAATGAATGCGAACTACTCTAAAAAAAGGAAGTTATTCTGGAAAGTGGTGCAGAAATGTAGAAGTGAAAGTGGAAAGAAATGTGATGGTGTGAAGGATGTAGGTGGTAGGTAATTAACCCATGGGGATGAAGTTAGGACCAGATGGAAAGAATATTTTGAAAGCCTGATGAATGGGAACAGAGAGAGCAGAGTGGCTGTAAACATGATTGGTTTAGGGGGTGTGCAGAGAAGGAATGCAGTGCCAGGAGACGTGATACTCACACAGGTGAAGAGTGCTGAGAAGCGGCTGAAAAATGGGAAAGCAGCTGGGGTTGATGAGTTGAATGCAAAGATGCTTAAGTGTAGTGGAAAGAGTGAAATGAAGTGCTTGTTGGAGATATGTACGAAGGCATGGATGAGTGAAACTGTGCCTGCAGAGTGGAAAAAGGCTGTGATTGTACCCCCGTACAAAAATAAAGGTGAGTGGAGTGAGTGCAAGAATTATCGTGGCATAAGTTTATTGAGTGTAGTAGGGAAGGTATATGGAAGAATTATTAAATAGAAAGTAAGAGATATATCAGAAGTCCTAGTGAGTGCTGAACAGGGTGGCTTTACCAGTGGGAGAGGATGTATGGATCAAATATTTGCAGTGAGATAGTAAAGAAGGCTTTTGAGAACGACCATAAGGTGTTTATGGCATTCCTGGACCTGGAAAAAGCATATGACAAAGTGGACAGAGAAGGATTGTGGAAAGTTTTGCGCATGTATGGTGTAGATTGTAAGCTGCTAGGTGCCGTCAGGGTTTTTTATGATGGTAGTGAAGCATGTGTAAAGGTAAATGGGCATCTAAGTGAATGGTTCACGATCGATGTGGGCGTACGACAAGGCTGAGTGATGTCCCATGGTCGTTCAATATATATATGGATGGGATGATGAGAGACGTAAAGACACGAGTAATGGAGAGATGGATGGCGTTGGTAATGACTAATGAATGGTGATGGATGGAATATCTCAAATTTGTTGTATGCTGATGATGCAGTGCTGCGTGCAAGTACTGGACAAGAACTTAGTAGGGTAGTGCAGAGTTTTGCTGATGTCTGTGAGCATCGTGCCTTGAGAGTAAATGTAGTAAAGTGATGGTTACTCAGGGAAAGGGTGACTCCCAGTGCGATGTTAAAGTGAATGAAGAGAGACTGGAATTGGTGAGAGAGTTCAAGTACCTGGGTACAGTGATAGAAAAGAGATGAAAATGTGCAAAAGAAGTTGAAAGTAGAGTGACACAAGGAGGAAAAGTAGCTGGTGCAATGAAGGCCTTGATAAGAAACAGAGGTTTGAGTGTTGCAGCTGCACGAGGCTTATATGAAGGAGTATTAGTGCCAACTTTAACATATGGATGTGAGACTATGGTGTGGCATGAAAATGAAAAGTCCAGAATAAGAGCAGTGGAGATGGGACTGCTGGGGAATGTATGTGGAGTACAGAGGGTGGATAAGATACAAATAATGTGATTCATGAAAGATGTGGAGTGAGGACGTCGGTGGACACCAGAATCGAAGAGAGTGTACTGAGATGGTATGGTCATGTGGAAAGAATGGATAACAACAGAGTGGTGAAAAAGGTATATCTGAGCAAATTCGTAGGAGGGAGGAGGCGAGGTAGGCCAAGAGACGGTGGAGAGATATGGTGGATGAGTGTGTGAGGATGAGGGGTTTGGAAGTCGGTGAGGCCAGGGAACTGACAGCAGATCGAGCTGGTTGGATGAATGTTGTGAGGAGAAGTGCATGATCGGGGTTTTGCACCCCTTTTTAACGTGGCAGCGTCCGGATTGACTCTATCGGATACTATTATGTGAAGCTACAGAATGTGGGGAATGTTTTTGGTGTATCCGATAGAGCTAGGATTCCGGGGGCTTGAATGATGAGTAAATGGAAGTGTGGCCCATTGGTTTGGGCAAATTTGGGCTGTCTGGACACTTCTACTCCTCACCCTGCGCTACGGTGGGAAAGAAGGTCCGGATGATGATGATGATGATGATGACAATTTCTTATGTAGTAAGATTACTATATACACTATTTACACTTTCCCACACACCAGTGACTGAAGAAATCTTTAAGTTACTGCACTGGTAGAGCATTTGCTTGTGAACCTGCTGCCTTCACTGACAGTTCAGTCAGACATGGCACTGCCTGGATAGTTTTTAACCTGCAGGTGCCAGGGTTCACCATGCGGTGACACGTGAGGTACCCTGCCTGGGTGACCCTGGCAGGCATTACTGCAGCACTGTGTCCTTGATGTAGCAGTTATGCCAACAACCTGTCTGAACAGTATGAATGCATTCATAACGATGATAGCAGAAAGGTGTAGAAACACCTTCTTTTACCACCTGCAGCACATCCCACTTGTCATGCCAGTGGATGACCAACATGTAACCCCATTTCTCGATGAGTAATGCATCATTCTCGGTCTTGGCAGGGATAACAGGGTAGTGCTTCCTACTTGGCTTGACAGTACCACTGGTTCCTGTCCCATCTTCAAGGAGAAACTTGGCAGTTACATCATAGAAGAGAAACAGAAGGCGGTTACATTATCATCTCGCTAGATGAGCGATAACTACAAAGTCCAGCATATATCCAATCTTGCAGTCACAAGGAACAACGACTGATGCATAAGGGATGACGTTCGACGATGTGTATTGGATAAATGCCAGTCAACCCCAGAACAATAGATGACACTCAACAGCCACAGCTCTATGGAAAGGCAAAAAAAACGGAAGCACCTTTTAGCATGGTCAGAATTGGGCGAATTTTCCACACCCTGTCTCTGGGTAAGGGTCACACGTTTGGGGAGCAGGAACCATAATATGGCAAAGTCCTCTGTAATGTGCCATGTACCTCCCAAAGACAGGTGTGGCTGTGTGGTCATCCATGATCCAATAGTCCTGTATAGCATGCCTTTTTTATGTGTGCCATCAGTATGGGGAGAGCTTGCCACACGTATAATTCTCTGAATTCAGCAGGATACCATTCTGTCATGTTTGCTCTTGTCACAGGAAGGGATAATCCAGTGTAGGGAGAGTTTCTGGTAATAATGATCCTCTGCCCAGGTATTCGTTCATGGAGAATGAAAAAAAAAAATACCGTGAAAAATCCCTGATGTACGAATTGCCTGTCCACGGAAAATGTGCCCAAATACTTAGCTGAGGATCATCAAAAGCAGCCTCCATGGGCTGAAATCCTTTCCCCTCCTTTCACATAGTAATTTTGATTATCCCCACATTTGGCTGATGGGAACTAGGGCAATGGGCACGTACACCACGTACACCACGGCCAAAGACATGCATAAATCTCTGTTATTATCTAGGAGTCCATATTCCCCTTTGAAATTTAAGCGTACTGTCATTTGTGTCGAGTCCCCATTGCCTAACCAGAGTATATTCATTGTTTTTCCTTCCGAATATTGCGTGGGACACCCTCTTATGCACTTGTGTGTCATTTAACCCGCCCTGTCCCGGAGACGTGAATTCACGTCCTCACATGATGTGCACTCATATCCCGGAGATGTAAATTAATGCGGCAACATTGCAAGGTCCCTAATTTGCACAATTTTCAATTTTTGCGAGTGATTTTTGGCACGTATACACGGGACACCTTCCTCTACAAGATGCCAGGCAGGGACAATGCCTTACCCAGCATGACGTCCTCCCCCATCCTGCATGACCTTTTCTCAGCAATTCACCTGTTATCAGTGACCTGGCCAGTAAAGCCATGTCATGCCACGATACGAAATTCAGGGCCAGAGTGATTCCCCAATCGATGACAATGTGGAGGACAAACATTAGAGGAAGAAACAGTCAGAAATGATGATCAGGTAATGTGGCAAAAAAAAGGTCAGGAATGGTGATGAGTTAGTGAGTGAAACAATGCTTATAATGCCTATATTACCGTTTGAAAACCAATATACTCTCGTACTACATATAAATTCGTACCAAATAAATAAATAAATACCATTAATGAGTGGTGTAGAATAGTTATCCTCCCATAGAACTCGTTTTCTTTGCAGCCAGCCTGATAGAAAACCCTGTAAGGTAAGGAGGTACTCCTACCTGGATCGAGTATTTTAAACTTCAGGTGAGCGTTTTTTCTATGAATTTTCAATGTTTCTCACCAAAAGCGGATGTTTAAGCCAAAAAAAAAAAAAAAGTCCAAAAATGTCGGGACTGGGGCGTACCGCTGCCCAGAAAACGTCGGGATGAAGCGGGTTAAATAGCTTTAAGAACGGCGTATATGTAATCATAGACGAGATCTTAGCACCTTCAGAACCGTAACGTCTCATAAGTTTTAATCAAGAGTAAAACCAAAGAATTTAAATTGAGTTTGGAAGAAGTTTTTGCTGTGAATGATTTGATGGAGGCTATTGTTCACTCCTGTAATTAAAAACCTCCAAAGTTGAATAAAATCATCTAGCGATTGTAGGAATCCCCCCTCCCCCAAAAAATGAATAAATAAAAGACACGGTAGTATCTAGGTGGCTAATATACACTAACACTTTTGAGCAATAGAATCTGCCAACCCTCCAATTTTCCCAACAAATTCAAGGAAATCGTAGCCAGAGTTCCACACCAAATAAAAGCCTGCTGTCCAGTGCTGAGTTGGTAGTTCAAAGCTTTGCTGGACTGAAGAAAGAACAATGTACAATGATATTATTACTTGTCCGTCTGTATTCTCATTTTTCCCCTTCATTATAACTTGTCCCAGACTTTTTTTCCTTTTGCATCTTATTTCATACAGCTAAGCGGCAGAATAAAAATTTTGGTGGTTATATATCCTTTCATTGACAATTTTCATGACCAGCAACATATCATAGTCCTGACATCTAGTTACAGCTTAGCCTTCAGGATGGAGAGGTGATAATATTAGGCCAAGTTAAAGTGAAAAGAGTAGAGTAAGTGGTCTATATCCCGTGAGAAACCCTGAATACGACTTTGTTTCGGCGAGAGAAAAACAGTGACGAGTATATAGAACCAATGGCTCACGTAGGAAGAAAATAACTGAGCAAGATTTATTACTAGAAAACATCCAAGGCATCGAAAAGATGGCCCTATGTGATGAACAGACAATAAGTAGAATTAACTTCATATATATATTATTTTCATTCATTCCTGCTATCGACAGAATATTTCACTCAGTAGACAATTTTCAGACTGAGGGGTTAGTTATACTTCTCTTCACGAAGGGGTTAAATTATAGCCTCGATTAGATATAACTTCCAAAGACTACATGAAACTCTCTCTTCATTAGCTACAGGCAATGATGAATTATACCCATGTAGTGTAGAGGGAATACAGATAATTAATTCTGCCTGAAAATTATAAACGTATTGTGCAGGTACAGCATGTTGGTTCACTTGCCGTACAGTCCTGACGGTGCCCGGGTGGTGCAAGTGGCTTCCTGGACCCCCACATCAGGTCTACGCTATCTCACACCTCCCACCCTTTTCCCGGAGAAATACACCAAGTAATGTGTACAGATTACTGGCCATTTCAGAACTGGAGGATCTTATGTACTCTGTTGAAATTACTGGCATTACAAAACTGGAAAAACATAAGTAATGTATCCAAATTACGAATATAGACTGAGCTATACCCATTTCATTCTAATCTGGCTTAAAACTGCCGTCTCTTCGTCTTGAATGGGTTTAACAAGAGATTAACACTAGAATATGATGCTAGTCATGAGAAAGTGTTATGGAAATGAAGTAGAGACACAGCTTTGAATATTTCTGTATCTGAGGTATGTGAAATATGTTGTGAAATGTTGAATATCTAGTATAAATTAGTCTAAAACAGGTATAACTTGTAACTGACAGTATACATGTTACGGACAATGTAATGAAAGAGAACATCGAGCCGCGAAACAGTTACTTAAATGAAATTAATATCAGTAATCCAGTAATAATGATCAAATTTTTTTATAGAGTACCTATACTTGCTTTGAATAATACGCAATAGCTTTTATTCCTACAGAATTATCATAGGTTGAATAAAAAGTCATTTCCACCTAATGCTGCACTGCAACTTCCGTCTGATCAGAATATTACGTTATTTTTGGCAGTTTCTATGGCGCGACGATAAACGTGACGGCGTTTACATATGAACCCTACTGGAGAGAGTCCATCGAGGGCAACACCACCAGGTACTCAGGCACTGACTACAACCAGCTGGTTACGGTTGCCCAGGCCCTGAATTTTACTTTCCGTGTCCTTCCATCACGCAGCTGGAACGAGGTGAGAATTATATACTTGTCTGCATTCAAACTTTTGCTGTTAGTATCTGTTGTTGTTGTAAAGTAATTAATTTGAATATTACATTGGATTTCAATATCAGCATCGTTTTGTAATATTTAGTAGCCCACTCACTTTCTTATGTGATATGTTAGCGATTATTTAAAATACGATCTCTACGGAAGCTGCATTGTTTTCCACAAAATTAATATTCAGAAAGTATTCACTGAAAGGGTTTGGATTTGATCTCTTGATCTCAATTTGGCTGCTACTGCCAGAAACCTAATTTCAAATAACATGTCATCTCTTGTATGGTGTTATTCAAACTCGATTCAGCTCCAGCATATTAGTGTCTACATTATCATCCCAGATGAAATGTGTAATCATACTGAATCAGCACTTTAACTTCTCCACTGCCCTCAGTGATGATCGATGTCGATCAATGAAACATACAGTACAAACTGTCGCTGGCATTGGTCTCGACAGTGCCACCTAGAACTGCATGATAAACCCCAGGGATATCCTATTTGGTGTCTTTTATGAACCCTCAGTATGTACAGTGTAAGACAAAAGTCGTGTCGCGATTTTTGGTGAAGACATCTGATAAAAGGCTAACCTTTAGGGCATGCTAGTCTCGAATGCGTTACTGGGGTAGGACTCTCAGATTGTTTCGCGACTGACATTAAATCATCGGACAAAGCAGCGACACGACTTTTGTCTTAGGCTGTACATAGATAATTTAAACCATAGTGCACCGTTGTTTGTTAGTGACGTCATTTTTTCTTGATTTGTTATGCACCGATGGGTTTCTTTCGACTCTACCTATGTTTTGATATATATCGCATTATTTACACGATGTTATTAAATTTATTATTTAAAGGATGTTTTTATATTCTTATAAAAGTTTGGTATCGAAAGCAAGAATTTGTTTCATTCTATTTATTCCCTAACTGGTAAAACTAGAAAATAAAAAGAAAATTGCCTTAGATCGTCCATTATCCCTGGACAGTTTGCTGGCTTTGTCCAAGGGATAATTTTGACTCTGTAAGGAGTTCTCTCTCTCTCTCTCTCTCTCTCTCTCTCTCTCTCTCTCTCTCTCTCTCTCTCTCTCTCTCTCTCTCTCTCTCGTATTCAAAACACAGTGGAGGTAAAGGAATACCTTCCTGTCATCCCCCTGCTTCTTTGTTTCACCGTGCTTCTCACACTTCACTGAAGCGTTGCATATCCTGCCATAATTTACTGACATTTCAAAGATCATTACTTTTCTGAAGTAATGCCTTTGTCCCTCCCCAATAACGGAAGCCATATAACATCCGCCAAGCAGTGAACCCTAGTCCCCTTTCCTGTTTGCAAGGGCTACCGGTTTTCTCAGTCAACGTGTATAAAAATAAATCAGGAACTGTCATCATTCTGTATTTCACACCGCCTATGACATCTAAACTTTTAAACTATGTGTCCAGTCCAGACATCTCGAAATAAACGTGACGATTTATTTCTCGTTCTTCCTAGGAAGAACAATACATTATTATACTTGGAGCCTTTGGCTCGTACTTTATTGTGCACTAAAATGATCAGTTTCTTTCATATTAGGAAGGGCATCTTGTTGATCAGATTTCAGGAATGCTACATCATAACTCTTACTTCGAAACATTTCCCTGAAAGAATTTATGGTAAAAATGACACACGAGAATATATATATATATATATATATATATATATATATAAGCTGGGTCTTTCATTTATGTATTATAATGTTATATTTACTTGCAGGTGGCAGATCAGGTGCAGATTCGTAAAACATTCATGGCAACAGTGGTATATCCTGTTCTTCCACAAGAACTAGAGAGGTGAGATTCTAAGCTAAGGGTAACCTTTGCACTGCAGTGTTCACTGTTGTTATTGATAATCCGGTTCAATTCCAGATAGTTTTATGCAGCAAAGAAAAGCTATACATTGTCAAAAGATAGAGATAGCCGATCTAATCTGAAATTGCCTAATGTCTTATTAATTATAGATAACTTAAGTGATGAGGTGTTTTACTTGCTGAAGTGAAGTAACTAAAAAATGAATCTGTCAGTGCACAAAAGTCAAGAGCATTCTTCTAATGACTGTCTAAAAATGTGGAACTGCATTCTGTATATATTGCCTTCTTTTGCTTGTTCAGAATAATAACACTTCCTTTGGTCCACTTATATTACTAAGCAACATTAGTAAGCCTAAGAAAGACCATCCCATAATGAAGGGGTTAGAAACTGGCTCGGTTAACTCATCTTTTAAAAAGAATCTTATTTTAGCCGATGAAAACAAAAATGCCAGTATCAACATGTTATAGTCTGGCAGTGCATCCAAGAAGGACTATAGATTCATCTACGAGAAAAATATTTACCTGCGCCTAATTCTTGGTTATTTTCGTCTTCCCAACATAATAAACAGAACTGGGAAGGATAGATGGATGGGAAGATGATGATGGTGTTGTAAATAATATACCATAGCTTCTTGTAGTCTGACAATGTTCAATGGTAAAGGAAATGATCTGGAGGGTATGCATGGAGCCATGGGAAGATGATAAAGCTGGAAATGTAAAAAAAAAATCTGTAATATTTCGGTAGTTTCCAGATGGGACTTCAGTTTCAGTTGTAATAATAATAATAATAATAATAATAATATTATTATTATTGTTATTGTTATTATTATTATCTGCGATAGCGAAGCTGGTATTGTTTTCAATCTGTCCGTCTTTCTTTCCGTCTGTCAGTGTTTCTGTTGGCACATAACTTCGCAACCGCTCAAGATATCATTACAAAGTTTTACAGGCCTGTAGTAGATAAAAAATCGATAATGAGTTCGAAATTGGTGAAAGTAGGTCAAGCTCTGTGTGTCTGTTACCATGATAACTTTGCAACCGCTCAAGATATCATCACAAAATTTTACAGGTGTGTAGTAGGGATGAAAACCTACGAGTTAGAAATTGGTGAAAGTAGGTGAAGGTCAAGGTCATATTCCAAGCCGCGCTAGATATGTATCGGCTTGCGGCTGGTGTGATTCCCCCGTTGGGAGGGCCTCTAGTTATCGCCCACCTTACGAAGTGGAGCAATAATGTTTTTCCCTGCCTCAGTGTGTGTGTGTGTGTGTGTGTGTGTGTGTGTGTGTGTGTGTGTGTGTTCCCATTGCACCTCATGAACGGCTTGAGCTATCAACATGAAACCTTCAGGGCCTCAAGATATGGCCAAAATATTGGCCGAGTTCAAAAGTCGCCACACGGGGTCAAGGTCAAGGTCACCAAAATGACTGCCAAAGGTCAACTACTTTTTATTACCAGCCTTTAGCACCATTATATCTCATGAACGGCTTGAGCTATTAACATGAATCCTTCATGGTATCAAGTTATGGCCAAAATCTTGGCAGAGTTCGAGAATGGGCACTCGGGGTCAAGTTTTATGTCGAAACATGGCTGCCAAAAATCAAGTATTATTTACAGAACGCCTGTGGCACAATTATATCTCATAAACGGCTTGAGCTATCAACAGGAAACCTTCAGCATATCAAGATATGGCCAAAATCTTGGACTTGTTCAACAGTATATTTTGGTGGGCAATTAGCATCTGGATTCCGAATGCTTTACTTTCATTCTTAAAAACCGTATTATTATTTTTGTTATTATTGATATTATTATTATTATAACTTATTGTTTTTATTATTAATAATTTATTATTATTATTATTATTATTATTACTACTACTACTACTGCTACTATTATTTTTGTTCGAAACAATTTCTTTCCTATGGTTAGATGGAACAAATGGCTATAACATCTACAGATGTAGCCTCTTTAATTATACCAATGTTTCCAGATGGGATTTCACCGTCATCTATGATCAAACTCCTGGTATATTCGCCATGGTCACGCCGGTCATAACACCCAGTTGGCTGAGCTTCTGCTACCCACTGAGTGGCCAAGTGTGGATCGGTGTCTTGGCTTGTACGCTGACTGTCTGCTTCACACTTGTCAAGGTAAGCATGCAAGTGGTCAGTCACGGCAGCATCCAGTACTGGTAATAACAGGGAGCAGAAAACGGTTCCTTATGTTGTTGTTATTATTATTATTATTATTATAATTGTTATTGCTGTTGTTGTTGTTTTTGTTGTTTATCATAAATAAGTTAGGCGTGGGACATACTCAATTGGCAGCCCGGGGTCGTCTTCCAGTGTTAGTTACACACGAAATTATATTTTCACAAGGAAGTACTTCTGTTTAGCTCCTTCAGGATTTTTATACAAATGTGCTTTACTCTAGTGAAGCACAATATGGTTTTTCATTTTAGCGAAGTCCCGTATGGTGCCATATCTGTCTGTTGCCATTGTTCTTTATTGTTTTATACTCACCGAGGACAATGATGCATTTAACCCTCTCATGGTCGTGTTTTCTTGTTCTTCCCTTTTAAATAACATGACCCAACAGTATAAGATTTATATTTAGGTGAATGTGTCAGTGGAGACAGTTGCTTATTCTGGCACCATGAACACTCCCTTGGTGAGGCTAATTCTATTATCTTTTCCAGTTAACTCCAGAGGATAGGTTCAAGTGAGTGTTTAACATGAGACTCACAGGTGAAAATCAGAGTGAGCGATAAAGACATATAATGGAAAAATATTTGTTTCATTTTACAGCTACAAGTACAATGACCCTTCTTGGATGATGTGAGATTCATGCAATAAGAAATTAAAGAATATACAGTATATTGCTGGTTTTATACAACATATCCTTAAACACTTTGCTGGAATATATATTAATGGTACACATGAGTAAAGAATGGGTTCGGATTGTTACTTCCACCCCGAGCCTATATATACTACAGCCACCATTGTCATGTAAGTGGTAGGCTACTTCACACTTGTTGATTTCTTGATACCACAGCATGGAATTGTTAATTAATTTTGTTTTCATACAGTTTTATTTTGGTCTCCCTTTTTTGATAAAGAAAGAACTATAGCCATCAAATGAACTCTAAAATAATGAATAATACATCATACCTTCACTATAAACAGTATCTGACTATTCCATGACATTTTCACTATTTTTGAGTGTGCAATATGTAGCCGAAAAATTGCATTAAGAAATGCAGAAAAAGATCATAATTACTTTACGAAACTGGACATACCAAGCAGCTCCGCCAAAAAAAAAAAAAAAAAAAAAAAAAAAGGTGCGAATGACCTCATTAGAATTGTGTGTCTTCCTGACGGTAGCAGATGCGAGGAGGTGCACTTTCTTTCATGGCTCGTATTATCAAAACCATTCCACTGTCCGAAACATCACTGCTCGCCCCTATGACACAATAAAGAAACAGCTACACATTCATATAATTGTATATATACGTATATCACTGTATATGTATGTTTTACAGATTACGAGGAGGAAAACGTGGCAAACGCGCCATGGAGTGCTGAGTACTGGGTCGGTGGTGTTGGAGTCTGTGGGCATCCTGTTGGGCCAGGGACTGTTTGGACGCCTCTCAACCAGTCACTCCAACCACATCCTGGTCGGCATTTGGTTGTTCTTCGGTGTTGTGGTGGGCACAGCATATCGAGCCAGCCTCATCGCTTCCCTCACCCTCCCAAGGATGCCACCCAGACCTGAGACAGTTGAGGAGCTGGTCAAAGTAGTTGACAGGTGAGATACCAAAGAACAAACGTTTGGATGAAAAGATGTTGGATGAAACTGAAACGTAAGTTCTGTTTTTCCCCTCATTAACCAACACGTCACAGTGGGTTAGTTTTCATTCAGCAGCTGGTGTTTTATTCAAATCCTTCGATATGGTACTTTCAGCCCTGATTGTTCAGAAGCAGGGCAACACTGAAAGAATCAGTAAATGGTGTTCTCAAGTACCACGTAATACATCGTCCGGGTTTACTTTTTTCTCTCTTTTTTTTGTTTACTTTTGTGCTCACCTCTCTCGTAACCTTATTCACTTCCACATGCCTTGTTCTCCAGGCAGATCACTGACGTACGGTCTTTCGCTTATGCTTCCTTCAGTGTCTGCCTTAATACTTGGACTAGATTTGCACATCCTATAGCACTTTGGAAATTGTTCAATACATTGTGTATCATATATTCAGACAGCTGGGTAACTTTATTGTTCCTATACTACAATTGGATAAATGCAATGAATGTGCTGTAATAAACGGTAGACAGAAAGACCAAATAAAAACACTCTAGCTCTATAGGTCTTTCAGTTTAACTTGCCCCATTTTTTTTATTTGTAGCTTATTTCACGAAACTCAGTGGCAGGAAGAGACAATACTACGTCTTGCTTTCTTTCCATTGCACTTCTTCGTGACCGGCATCATATCCTGGTTTTAGTTAATTGTCACAAGTTAACATTCGAAATGCAAATATGGCAATTTTAGGCCACTTTTAAAGTTAACAAAAAAATTCTAAATGTATCTTGAAGTTAAGTTTTGGTATTGCGTTATTTTAGAGGCTTCAGTAGTAATACTAATTAAACAATTTTTATTTGTACATGTTACAGGGTGACAATAAGAGCTTCTAATGGTACATACAAGAAGTTCTATTCAAACTCTGAATCAAGTGCCTTTAGAGAACTTGGGAGGATGATGGACGAGGAAGATGATACGGACGGACTCAACGCAACTCTGAAGATGAAGTGAGTTAGTTTTCTTACAGTGATACTTTTTATTTAAATAACAGAATAGGGAAAGGAAAAACAAATGACTAAATAAATCCATACACATAATTACTGGTGTCCTAGATTCATAAAAATCTGTAACAGCTGTGCTTGAAAAGCTGAAGGTTGAAGTTTGGGGGGAAACAACTCTTGGAAAGCGAGTTGCAAAGAGATGCAGTTCAGGGAATAACAGATTACTGATAGACGGAAGTTCTGCAATATGGCAGTGTGACATTCCAGTCATGAGCGCTCCCAGATGCCCATGTACCACAAGGGAAGGTATGGAAAGGTGACACAATGGATGCAACTTCGTCTGGGCATTTGCCTTAAAAGTATCTGTAAAATAATAGATAGATAGAAAATACTCCATCTTACCTGTAGGGGAGGAAGTCTATTTGTAATATCAAGGTTACTGATAATTCTAAGAGCTATATTTCGATATTGTCTAGTTGTTTTAGTGCAACCTGTCCTATTCCACAAAGGTGAGGAGTATTCCAGCTGAGAGCGCACATGACTCTCATAAACAATTGCTAACTGCTCATCAGTGAAGAAGCTACGAACTCTGCACAATAATCCAAATTTCTCTGAGGCAGCTTTAGCAAACGATCTGACATGAAAGGTCCAGGTGAGGGCATTGTTAAGTGAAACACCGAGAATTTCAATGCTTTTGGAGATAGGAATATTAGTGGCACTGAAGATAATATAGGAATCTGGCAATATCTGTCTATTAGTAAACTGTATATATTTGGTTTTACTAGCATTAAATGAGAGAAGGTTATTTTGTCCCCATTCAGTCATCCTAGATAAGTCTTGATATATGGAGATGGCTGTACTTAATTGTGAGTTAGAGAGATGAAAATTTGTGAATAGGTGTTTAAGTGTGAATGAACTGTGAAGTGTTGAGTCATCTGCATATGAATGAACTGATTATGAGTGACAGATAAGAGATCATTAATATGAATTACGAATAGGGTTCGAGCCAGAACTGATCCTTGTTGGTCACTGAAGGATATTTGAATGTACATCATCTACTTTTATATTTCTGTCGCTGAAATGTATGAGGAAATCAGAAAAACAAAAGATGTTAGTACATCGCATGGGAGTTTAGATAGCAGGAATGGTGCCACATTCTGTCAAAAGCTTCAGAAATATCAAAGGCTACTGCATCAGTTTCTCCATGTTGGACAAATGACTGGTGGATCGTGTGACTCAGGAGACTGAGTATATCAATAGTGGATCTTTCGTGGCGAGAACCATACTGCCTATCACTAATAATTAAGCTGTTGAATTCAGTATGTTTAATCATGTGCTTATTCACTGTAATTTCAAACATTTTACCAAGAGAAGACCTGATAGATATTGGTCTGTAATCGGAGGGGTCAGAGAAACTTCCTTTTTTCAGAACTGGGTTGGTATTGGGTTCCTTCCAAGAATTAGGGACTGAAGAAGTACGTAAGCATAGCCTGAATAATTTAGCTAGAACATAAGCAAGTTCTGGGGAGCACTTTTTCAAAACAATTGGAGGAATTCGACCTGGGCCTGGAGCTTTGTTGGTTCGTAAATTGTCTAGAATGGATTGTATGTATCCAGTCTGTATTTTACAGTAAGTAGAGCAAGTTCTAGTACTGGGACGTTGCAGCTGACTTCTTGTAAAGTAGCAATTCTTGCAGATGTACTAGTAAGGATATTCGCTTTACCAAGTGAGTCATTTGTAATGTTACCGTCTGAAGATTTTAGTGGGGTAATGGGTGATGACTTGTTACATAATTTTTTGGTATTTCGGAGATACGTTGACTGATATATGATAATTAAAGTTACTGGGATGCTTGCATGAATAAATCTGATTCTTTTATGTTTGTAAATCTTTTGTCTTATACATTTGCAGTAGAAAAAAAATAACTATTGTACTGTATATGAACAAATGAAAAAGAAAAGGAAAATGTATCGGCATTATCAATTATTTACGAGCATATTTTGTTCTTTACATACCGTATATTATACATTGTCTTACGTTACTGTTTCAAGTAAGATTATTTAACATCATGATATTTAAAAATGTGTCCGAATCAGGGCGGAAGCACCAGATCCCGTTCCATGAAGTCCAGCAGTTCCTCTATATACTGCTCCATACACCTTCACATGTCACCACTTTAGCACTAACATCCGCCATCCATATTTAAAACATGATAAGGCTTTCTCACACAGGACTGGTGTACTGGTATCAGCGAAGTTGTCGTTTCAACATGTTAGCGGGTCTGATAGCAGATCAGTAAAGTCTGCTTTTTAACAAAATTCAAATCCATAAACTGTTCCCTGCCCCAGCAGGGATTTGAACCTGCATCCATTGGGATATGAGGACACCTTTCTACAGACTCGGCCACCGATAGATAACGCACTGGCCTGCATTTGTGATTATTTTATTTTTTATTTTTATTCATGGTTGTGATCTTATATATTCTTGGGCTGCTGATTTCAAATATCTAAACCATTTTGCTCTATCACGTAAGGATGTTGAATAAAATACAAATTAATGATAATAAAAAATGTGAATTTTTAATAAATTCATACTTTATTAAAATTAAGTAAGTAATCATGGAAAAGCACATTCTGTTAGTTTTAAGAACATATGTATTCCAAATCAACATGAATCACGTTCATCATGAAATGAATCAGAATCATCAACATCAAATCAAATGATATTATTAAAAAATAAGCTCCTAATGGTTAGCCTACATATCGATTCAAAGGAAGGAGGACCGCTTTGATTTTCGCTTGTGCTGTGCATTGAGACCATCACGTTTCAATGACCAGCAGTAATCCACCATCATGCTGACATTCCATTTGCCCTGGTATAAAGTTTCCATGGTGCAAATATCCTGATGGAACCGCTCTCCTTGTTCCTCACTGTAGTCCCCACAATTCTTGGGAAAATAGTCAAGATGTGAGTGCAAAAAGTGCATCTTCACATTCATTCTAGACCCAAGTTGCTGGAAACTTGAAATCAGGTCTTGAATCGTTTTTTTAATATTCGAGGGAGCGCCTGTTTCCCAAGAAGTTTTGGACAATCTTCTTGAAGGAAAACCAGGCATTCACCTCGACACCTGCTAATGCTTCCTCAAAATGCTTGTTCTTCATCAATTCCCGAATCTGAGGGCCAACAAATATTCCTGCCTTTAGCTTACCTTCACTTATACGAGGAAACTTTGACTCCAGGTACTTGAAAGCAGCTCCATTCTTGTTCACGGCCTTCACAAAATTTTTCATAAGCCCTAATTTGATGTGGAGCGGTGGGAGCAGAATTTTCTTGGGGTCAACTAGTGGCACAGCTTTCAAGTTGTGATTTCCGGGCAAGAAGCTGGTCCTTGGTGGCCAGTCTTTTTGTTCATAGTGCTGGCTGTCTGCCCTACTATCCCAAAGACACAGAAAACAGAGATACCTGGTGTATCCCCCTTGAAGACCTAGTAGGAGAGCAATAACTTTTAAATCACCACAAATGAGAAAATTGTGATTCTGGTACTTGATTGCATTTATTAGTGTCTTCATATTTTCGTAAGTTTCTGACATTTGGACACTATGGCCAATTGGCACAGATGCAGCTGTGTTGCCATTGTAGAGAAGAACAGCCTTTAAACTTCTTTTAGAAGAATCAATGAAGAGCCTCGATTCATCTCCTTTGTACGACATCCCCATGTGTTCAATAAGGCCAGAAATATTTGAACAGAAAACTAAAGAATCCTCTTTCTCAAAGAACTGAGTGAATTCTGCTTCGCGATGACGGTACCAAGCGAATGTTGTTCCAGGAGCTAGAAGCCTGTGTTCCTTCAGTCTATAGCCAAGTAACTGTGCACTTTCTTTTGGAAGGTTAAGGTCTCTCACCAAGTCATTGAGCTCAACTTGGTTGAAGAGTTTGGGATTGTCATTTGTTGGTGGTTCATAGTCTACTTCCATCTCATTAGTATCACTAGTATCAGACTCTGATTAAATTTCCCATGTCTCAGGTGGCACAGGTACAGGAATATCATCAGAGTGTGGAACAGGCCTTATTGCTGAAGGAGTATTTGGGTATATTATGCGATCTTTAGACTTCTTGTTGAATCCAGCTACTTTAGTCATACAAAAGTAGCAGTCATCATGGTGGTTCATCTGCTCCCGCCATACCATTGGTACTCCAAAGGGCATACATTTAAGTTTTCCAACTGACCACATTCGGAGCTTTCTGATGCAACTCTTGCAAGCTTTGTGTGGTGGAAATGGCTTGTCCTGGTCTCCAAGTTTGCAGCCAAAATAACCAAAGTAGCAGCGCTTCAACAAAGGAGTAATATTGCTCCGGGAATCTGAAGGGGTGAATTGTCCGCAGATATAGCAAAATGTGTCTGGTGAATTTATACAGCCTCTAGACATATTCACAATATGAAAAAAAGAAAAATATATTAGATTTAACATTTAAGTCAATATAAGGTAAGCATTTTAATTGGTAATATACTTTATCATTTACTTATGTTATACAAAAAGAGAAAAGTAACGTCTTCGTATAACTTGACAACCTGATGTGATAGAGATGATTAAAAAACACAGTGAATCACTATTTTTCATATATATATTTCGAAAAATATACCATACAGTCAATAAAAATAATCATGCAGACCAGTGTTATCACCCAGGGATCGTTTCTTAAACCTGATTACCGTCCGCCTTTAGCAAGGTGGAGAGAGAATCTTTTTTCTAGCGTCTGTGTGTCTTTGATGTACAGAAACCTATTACTTTTGGTGTGGATTTGATCAATGGCAGCCGAATGTCAGCCGCCATATGTTTTTTAATATGGACGGACTTTTTTGCGAAGCGCGGTGACTGAATTCCGTAGAGTTTTGTGAATCTTCAACTTTATTTTGTGGGTAATTTGTAACTTATTCAACGACATATTTTGGCAGGCGACTAGCATTCGGCCCTCGAATGCATTTGTTTCATTTATTCATGTTTCCTCAGACGACATTGGTCGGCTTTAGGCAGATCTCTTGTCATGAAGGGGTAAATGGATGACTGATCCGTCCTCACCTGTTTGAAAAATCTCTCCAGACCTGAATGACATTGCTTGGAGACAGCATGGATGAAAAGTCAAATGTCACCAGACTGAAGGTAACAGTAGAACGTAGGGGTCTCGCTAGTGCTTTTGTCGACTGTATTTATTCTCGACCATTTATAGCAGTGACTTCCATGTGATGTAATTACTTAAAACAATTACTTATTATCCGGAGAAGACAAACTATAATTCTATATGGTGATAATTTGTTTGATGTTTTGACCTCACAAAGAGTCATGGCAATAGTTTATGGACAAATAAAGCTGGAGGAACACAAATTATAACTATAACTGAGCAAAACTTATGAAGATTTTTTTCTCTTCTTTTGTAATTTTTCACAATATTTCATAAACACATTTTTGCCTATGGTTCTGGATTTCCAAAACTTTATCATACGTATCCGAGAGTTTTAGAAAATGGCGGTAAACACACTGATACAATTTTCCGGAATAGCGAAAGAGTTCTTCCATTATATTTAGTCTGTTTCGCAGAGCAATGCATCTCATTCAGACACAGGCCGTATTCTTGTTGGGTAAGAAAGCTCCCTAACACTTCATTCCTAGCGATTTATTTTTGGATGTGGCTGATTAATATCATTTTGTACGTTATTTATGCAGAGTACGGCGATGTTTGGAGGATTTATATAACACGGAGTATAACAGTAACGTGCAATAACCAAAATAAATCGCTTATGAAATGATGTTATGGAGCTTCCTTAGCCAACGATGATACGGGCCACAATAGCTATTTCATCAGTGACCCCTGTTATATGAACTAAGTCTGCTACATGTCATTCAGAGGGAACTAAGAATACTGTCTGGCATTACTGTCAGTTATAACAGAAAGATAATACAATGCGTTTATAATTGATTTTTTCCTTTGCAATAAAATATTCGGTGGAATAGTGACAGAAACCTCTAAACTAAGAAACCGTGGACTAAATCGCCACAGTTCAGGTTAGTTTTCATGCTACATTTGTTCACTAACCCTTTCAGGTCTCCTGGCCACTATAATGGCTTTCTCGGTAGGGGTCTCCTAGCCACTCCCGTGGCAGCATATTTAGGCATGAGTGAAAACTGTTGCATGAGGCTGGTGAATGAAATAAGGATACAAGCCGCTCCCCAGACCCCTCTGCTTCTACCATGCATGTGTAGATCACAATATTTTAGTTTACACAGTCTGGGAAGAGCTAATCATGGAGGGGGGTTGGGTTGCACATATTGGTTCTATTATACTGTTGATCTGGCAATATTTTTTAACTCTTTTGGTTTCAGACAGTTCATTTAGCAAAAGAATATTGTTTGCAATATATTTTTACTGCTCTGGAGGATACATAGCTCTCACCTTCCTCCTCCCTTTCATATCCCCCTTCCTCCATCCCCCTACCACCCACCGATACCCCACCCCTCTGCCTCCAACCCTTCCACCCACCACTCTCCCTCCAATCCCCCACCCCGTACATCCTCCACCCTCCTGCCTCCCACCGATCCCCCACTCCTCTACCTCCCACCCTCCACCCTCCACTCTTCCTCCAGTCTCCCACCCCCTACCTCCTGCTTACGCACATACTGTAGCTACCGCGTCACAGGCAAGCAAGAGATTTCTTCGTTGTATGTCTCATATATTTATTCATTTCCTGGGTGTTAGAGTGTCTGATTCAGGGAAAATATATACAGATTTAAGATTTTAGGTTTCTAAGGTTGTTTCTGTAGCCTTTTATACACGCACCATGCATTTATTTTTGTTACCAGGCAGACACACGTGCAGCGAGTGTTGCCTTTTTCACTGACAAATGATTGTTCGTATCTCCTTACTTTTTTCTGATTTTTATTTCATGAGTTTCTCACATTTCCTGGTTATACTTATAACACCGTAAATTTTGAGAAATAATAAGTATTTGATCACTGTCTCTACCTGTACTGTTGCCTGTAAGTACACAGGATAGCAACAATGAAATAAACATATGTACCGTACATACAAAAGGCAAGCTTGTAGGCTTACCCTCATGTCCTCATCCCCACAGCCTTGGACAGCACTAAGCAAAATAAGAGCAAAGTAAAATAAATTAGTAGTAACTAGTAAGTGAGTGTTTTATAAGGATCTTGCAACTGTTTAGTTTGTTGTTTGTAAAGAAAACATCTCAAGAATCATTCACAAATCACGTGAGATATAATATACTGTACAGTACAGTACATATATCAGTGCACTGTTTTTTTATGGAAAAATATGGAAAAAAACAAAGCAATCATGTCGCCTACGAACCAAGAAATCGCCTACCCACCGAGATGGCAATACTCACACGCTACCACACACCACTTGCTACGCAACTTCCCATCATTTTTGCAGCACTTATATGGCGACTACAGCTCTAATGTTTTACAGGCAGATGTGTATTACTTCCTTGTGCATTAATATGATATTTTTTTTCTTTATTTGCAAGCCTTGACTTTTTCCCAAAAAATGCGTCCGTCAAACGTGACCTTGGGACCTATTTGAGACCTGAAAGGGCTAAATACCTTATGTTAACATCTTACGATCCCCACACGATTATATACCTTTAGAGGCTGAAAAGCCAGATACAGCTTTCAATAACCCCTTCATATCAGGCTGAATACAGTGATCTGACTTTAAGAAGAACTAAATAGGAAATGCGTCCTCCAAGTGAAGGAATTAAAAGAAACATTGAAAATGAAAGACTTGGAAGAGAGAGAGAGAGAGAGAGAGAGAGAGAGAGAGATGTTGTACAGCCATTGTTTCATCGTTTCATTGTCCATATGTCTCTCATCTGAATAAATATTTCCTGGTTTGAGCGTAAATGAACCATTATTTACGTCCTTACTCGCAGGAGTGGTTCATTCACGTGAAGGGCATAAAGTTGTTTATTAATACGGAATATGCTCTTATTCGTTTTTTACCTTTCAATATCAACAGCCAGTTGAAAAGCCATTCGTCGGCTGAATTTGAAGGAGAAAAAACGTGTAGATGGTTTGGCATGTGACGAAGCGCCAGGATTCCAGAGGACTGAATGATGTACGAATGATTCTGTGACTCATTCTACTGGGCATGCTATGCATTATTCTCCTAGTACCTGATATTCCGACCTTATATATCATTCCTCATGCTGTTTGTACGTGGGGAAAGCGTCTGGGTTAATTAATATTTTTTACTATTTTTTGTGTTTATTTCAGAAGTGCCCATCTTGGTCCCCGTCTAACCCTGCAGCTGATAATATCCCGGAACTTTGCTAAACTAGATGGCACTTCCCCCTTGTATATAGGCAAGGAAACGATACTACGGCTTTTGTTAGCCTGGCCAGTCCCTCATGATGCCCCCTACACACCTCAGATTGATAAATGTTTAAGGATTATATTGCAGGTGGGTAAGAGAATTTTATCTTCTGGCTTAATATGTTTTATACACGAAATGTGAGCCACAATAACTGAAGATAGCAATATTTTTAAAGATGTCATTGTAGTAAAGAAGTTATTTATTTCACAAGAATGATATCTTACATATTCTGTTTTTGCAACCTCCAAGCACTTTTACTCAGTTGCGGATAAATTCCTAGTAGTGAACGAGTCATCACTAATTCCAAGTCTTCCAAGAGTTATATTCTGAGATGAATAAAAATTTTCCGTAGATGACAAGAGATTTAAACTGAATTATTGGAAATAAACATTGTGGCGCTGCAACAGCTCGATTATGTGATGTGGAATAAACGTTAAAACCTGTGTAGGCTACTCAAAGTCGATCCCTCTAACAAGGAAAAAATGGCAACATAGTAAGTCAATCATGAATCAACTATAAAAGTGTAAGAAGTTCACATCCTTAAGAAAAGAATATCAATCAGCTAGCCAGAGGCTCCTCCAAGTATGAAGGACAGTGAGAAGGAACCATTCGTCCTGCCATGCCTATGGAGAAACCTCTACCGCAGGTTCCCCAGACTCGGACATAGGACTAGAATGTGATGGAAAGTAAGGGGAACAAAGCAATCAGCATAATACGGTTGAGTCTCACCACACAGGAACTCATGACTAAGCCATAAGTGCCTAGAGCGTAACTGAGCAACAGCCACCTCCAATCGTTAAGACATGGAGGGGAGAACCCTCGTACTAACACCCTCTGAAAAACATCCCTTAATTTATTATTAACAACAGCATCCCACAGGCTCTACCAGCGATTAAGAATCACCTACTTCAAGTATGGTATCATATCGGAAGCAGGAAGGGGGTAGTTGGCAGGGGACATCGGGAAGAAATGGATTTTGCAGATGTATCTTCCATATCATTGCCATCCACACTGACATGCGCATGAACCCTTGCCTTACTCGAGAAAGGCAAAAACACAGGATGAGCTGAATTAACCCGTCACGTCCCGAGGTTTTCCGCACCTATGACATCCCCCAGTCCCGAGCCTTTTTGGAAATTTTTTTTTTTGCTAAAACTTCCGCTTAGGTCGAGAAACGAAGGAAAATCACAAAGAGAGTGGTTCCCGCGGTCTATAAGTGGTCCGTACAGGTGCGGTTCCCCCCCGCAGGTATGGTGTTCTGTAATGGGCTGCATATGCATTTACGTTTTCTATGGTAAGGAATAATGGGAGAAACAACAAGCAACACCTATATATTTATTGAATTTGAACTAATAAACAATAACAGTAACAATATAATGGATTTCAGACACATCTATATGAAAAATAAGCATTGTACCATCGAGCGAGCATAGCGAGTTTGGTCCGAGTCGTAACATGCTATATGCTAAGTTTATTGTATCAGTCAACATATCATTTTTTCTACTTGTATACTTCTGTTTCAATGACATTTTACCAATTACAACTGTTTGTAAGTGTTTTCAGATGTTTTCATTCATTATGATGACATGCAGCATAAGTATAGCACACATCAGCTTAGTAAGCGCACTCACTATGACTCGTATTTCAACATACCAAATTGTTTTATCACTTTCCAATTATTTTCCCCTTTACATAGAACCTTTCCTCCACCACTGTAAAGGTTTTCAATTATTTTCATTCATTACGAGGGCTTTTAGCGATATGCTAGCGCATATTCACGTAGCAAGCACAATCTCAAACACTCGTGTTTCATCATCTACTTTATTTATTCACTCCACTTATAATTTCCCACTTACATTACACACGTTTACACCCCTATAATGCACTGTACATACTGCCATTATTTATTCAAGTGAGCGTGAGAATATCGCCTGAAAATACCCTCGCAAGGAATGTTTCGACAAACATAATACTCACACACTTATATACTAATTCACTCACACACTTATATACTAATTATTCACTTTATCACTTGCTGACTTTTATTTTGACTAATACGTGCCTTATTGATTCAACTGAGCGTCAGGAAATCGCATCTCTATACACACGCTATGAATATTTGACTTAGAATATATATCATCACATACAATAATTTGAACTTATACCCGTAAGAATTTCCCATAATAATATTTATATAATTACGGGCCGTATTTATTGCACTGAGCGACAGAATATCGCATCATAAAACCCTCGCTATGTAAGTTTCAATTTAGGGCAGATTTATATACTTACGTACAATGTTTTCACTTATGTTCTACCCGTATGCACTTTGTACTAATATTTGGAGATCAACATGACTGATAATTTCACTGAGCGTCTGTCTGTTGCATTTACCTCATAATTTCAGCGTCCTTTCGCATTCACACCATACTAAAATTGCATCAACGTGTGATATTCACTAAAACATGGGTGAATACAGAGACCCAAGTCACACTGCACGCACTCATAGCGGGTGTCCTTCCTCTGTGTCGTGAGTCTTACCTGGGAATTACTGCACACGTGACACCTGCGTTAGGGCCTAAGTCTGTTTGGCTGGGGAGGGATAGGAGTGGGGAAATGGCGGCCGGATATTCTCTGGGGAGTTTGGGCAATATGGGCAGTGCGGGTGCGATGTTGGGGCCTTTCAACAGCATACTTTGCAAAGATTTCTCTTGTGAGCTCCCTCACAAACCCTTCAAATGTTTTCTGAACGCCTGTGGTCATGGCGTGAAGGTGGTGGCAATTCAGAGCAGTGATATCTTGCAAGTGAAAGAACAGTTTTTTTATACCACTTCATCGTGGTCCTGGCACACTCTACCGTCGATATCATGGAGTCTGACTGGTCCACGAGGCGCATGTTTATATTGTAATCCATAACACACTCGGGTTTCCAAACACGACGCCTGCTCTCGCTACGGTAATCTACTGAATCAGTATGGTGCATCAAGGGGCGGTGAACCGTGGACAAGAGGCTTACTTCTCTGTTATGGTTCCACATTGTTGCAAAGATGTTGATGGCTTTGAAGAAGACAACCTCATTCCTTGCAAGTTTCCACCCTACCTTGGCCATGTGACGGCGGTTCACCTTTACGGTTCCACAGACTCCCGTTTCGTGTGTGTGAAGATAACGAGCGAGAAGAGGGCTAGTGTACCAATTGTCGAGGTAGAGAACGTGACCACGATGAAGGTAGTCTTCTATCATCGTCTTACCACTGCTCCCGACAGTCCAATACTTCGATCTTCTATTATGTCTGTCTGTGCACCGGTGTACAAGACTATGTCTTGCACGTATCCAGTCCTACAGTCACACATAACAAAGATCTTGAACCCAAAATGGTGCCTTTTGCTGGGTATATACTGTCTGAATGAAATATTGCCTCTCCACAACACGAGACTCTCGTCTATGACGAGGTCTCTATAGGGATAGAATGAGGAACGAAAGGTTTGCCTGAGGTGATCAAAGACCAACCGAATTCGCCTCATTTTATCAGTGTTGTTTGCATTTGCAGGGTCATGAGCATCATAAAAATGGAGGCGACTTAGAATTTGTTGAAACCGATTACGGCTCATCACTTGACCAAATATGGGGGTAAACATAACAGGGTCCCTAGTCCAGTAAGCAGGAATTCTATTCTTTCTTATAATACCCATCTAAAGGACCAGGGCAAAAAATAAGAACATTTCTGGAAGGGAGACAGGGTAATCATAGATCATAGAATGCCTACTCCTTGTTCCCAATCTTTCACTCTCTAGGCGCTGGGCGCTTGCAAACAGGTTTGTTTGGTATACAATCTGATCAACAAATGCCTCACTGAAAAACAGGTGGAAAAAATCCAACCTGGTGGAATTACGGTGAATTCCTGGAGCAATGCAGCCAGAGCACCCCTGCTCAGTGAAGGGGTGAATGAGGGGAGAAAAATCACTCCCATCCTCCCAATCCCACGACACAAATCCCTCGTCCCCATCATCCCCATCACCGCCTTCGTCTGGGTGGGGAGGAGATCCTGGTTGGGGAGGTGGGGAAGGAGTGCAGAGGGCTTCCCCACTGTCACTCCTCTTCCCTCTGCCTTTACCTTTTCCCTTTCCCTTACCCTTACGGCCTTGAGGAACATTAGGGGGCTGTGGGGATGAAATAGGGGAATATTGGGGAGCAGAAGATGTGCTGGGGAGTGGTTCCTCCCCACCTTTCCCCTCCATTACAACATCACGTGCTCTCTCACGCAACCTAGCTCGACCACGTGTTAGGGGATATTGGGGAGCATAAGACGTGCTTTGGAGTGGTTCCTCCCCACCTTCCCCCTCCCTCACAACCCCACCTGATAAGAAACGCACCCGCACTGGCCCACGTGATCCACTACGCCGCCTCACACTACGTAGGGAGAGCAATGACTCACTCACGTCACTCTTACTTTCAATAATCCTCCCTGGACTTTCCCTTTCACTCCCCACTCCCTCCACTTGACTTCCTAGCTCCCCAAACAGAATGCTAGGCCCATACCTGCTCATACGACGTGGTGTGCGCTCTGGACCACGATGTGTAATCACCTCCCGTCCATACCATGTGGCAGCACATCCCATGGCTCCGTCCTCATCCTCGTCCTCGAATTCTGGTTCCAAATCACGCTGAGGATAGGGATAGGATATACCACCTGCCTTCTTTGCCTCCTGCCCCTCTCTAGCAGCACGGTAAGTCACGTACTGCCGCTTTCTGGGAGACGGAACTTCCTCGTCACTGCTGGAGGTTTCTTCCTCCTGTGGCTGCACATAATCCTTGTCCATATCCTCGTCGTCCAGTGGGGAATCACTGTCGCCGGTAAAGGTGTCCAGGGCGACTTGAATTTCACTGTCTGAGAGACCTCTCTTAGCCATGTCTGAGCAGCACCGTGGCTACCAGGTGAGTGGACGAGTGGTGGGCTTGCGCGAGTCGTGCGGGGTCGCCGAGTGTCCCCACATGGTGGCAGGTAGGGGAAGGTCAGGCGAGGGTACGTACCGCAAATCAAGCGCGAAATTTGAAAATTGTCGAAATTATGCAAATTGCAATTGCACGACGTACTGGTACGTCGCCGGGACTGGCAAATGCAAATTGTTGCAACGTACCCATACGTCGACGGGACGGGGAGGGTTAAATTCTAATGGAAAATTAGTGGAATTTAGAAAAATTCCTGCCCTTACAAAATCTGGGAATTTCACCCCAGACCTGATACCAGTGTCTGACTCTGAACCATCTGTGTATTCAAGGACGGTTTCTCTGTGACCTGACGTGTGTTCCTAAACAGCTGATGGAGAGCCCAAAAGAGGCAGAAGACTTCGTAAGAATCCATGCACACCTGCACCTTAGGAAGGCACCATGGGGCAATTTTTCTGAGCTGGACAGGACAGACACAGTGCAGAGAAACCTACATCTCTCATAATCGGCCTGACCCGGTATGCAAAGGAATGTAGAGTGCAACAATGAGAAACAATAAGTTTGTCACTTTGAGTCATCTTTCTATACAGGGAGGGGTGCCTCTGTGAAAGGAATGTTCCAAAAATAGCTGATGGCTGATGAAGCGTCAGAGAAGAGAGAGAAGATTTAGTATCCTAAAAATCCCTGCGCACTTGTCCCTTGGGAAGGTACCATTGTGCAATTCTTTGTAACCGACCGGGTCAGACAGGCTATGCAGAGATACCTCAATCCCCCATAACCCTTTACCCAAAGTAATGTGGAATGTGAGGATGAGAAACATGATACTGAAAAAATTACTGCCAGGATACACAAGCAGCAATAAATGGCTCTGGAATATATCTTACACGATTCCAGCAACAACTGAGTAGCCACTTGTGCTGTACACAAAAGGAAGGAACATCAGCCTGCACAACCTAGGAGTTGGGTAGGATATTAAAGCATCAGTGGCATGACAAAAAACTGCATGATGCAAAGGATTGAGGACACTAAGCTGCGGTACAGCACATGAGGTGTAGAACTCGCAACCATAGGCAAGCTTATATCCCATTAAGGCTTGATACAAGTGAAAGAGTGTACTCTGACCAGCACCCCACTAGTTGTGAGATTTAGAGACACTACCTTCAACAAATTCATTGATTGCATACATGACACTCAGAGAAGTTTCAAATGTAATACTCAAGTAACCTGACAGTCAAACGTTAAGCCAAGAAACTTAGTCTTCCCCATGCACTGTAGCAGGCACCAACCCCTTTAATGTATAAAAGTGGATTGCTACACTCATGCTTGAAGAAAAATGGAAAGCTCCCCAGTCTGCCCAGCTGGTGACCCTTTCCAGCACCAGCTGCATCCTCCTTTCAATAGTACACATCTAGGAACCATAAAACCATACCACTAGGTCATCCACGTAAAAGGAAGAAGACACCCTCTGTGGCAGGGAATCAAGTATGTCATTGATGGCAACAGCATGTAAAGGAACACTTAGCACACTCCTCTGTGGAACACCCTCCGCTTGAACTCGTAGGACAGAGTGAGGACAACAACCAGACCTGAAACCTGCGATTCAACTAGAAGTCACTAAAGAACAATGGCAAGTGACCATGCAGCCCCATATTGTGAAGTTAATTCAAAATGCCATGGTGCCATGCTGTATCATATGCTTTTCAAGGTCAAGGAACAAAGCTACAAGATGTTGCCCAGATGCAAAAGCCTCAAAGACTGCTGACTCAGATCCGATGAAGTAGTCCAATGTGCAGTCGCCAAACTTTCCACCTGGGCAACCTAGCCATGAGAGGTGGGTAACGGGTGCTGGCAACAGTGTATCTTTTGTGAGTACATGCTCGACGAAAGTTTGGATCATCAGCTCTCGTGTTCCGGAGTGAACCCACTGAGCTCTATAAAATGGAGAAGCTATCTCCGCTGCAAGCATGTGAGTTTGGCCACCATATTGGAACACCAGCACTCAAATTCAAAGTCAAATACTATATTTCCACTTAGCAGTGGTTATTAACCCGTACAATCCCGCCGTCGGCATGGTGCCAACAGTACAAAACGTCTCAATTGATCCCAGCGACGTGATGGTGCCGAAAAAAAAATTTGAGCACTGTAGCACGTCTCAAACTGCTTTAATCTAGCATATTTTTTTGCTAAGAAGTAGCTTAATGTATTGGCAACATTGTGTCCAAGCAGTTGTAGTACTGAGTTTGGTTCTGTGTGAGTGGGTAACATACATCAGTGTGCCACTGTCCATCAGAGCATTAGGATGTCACGAAAATTATGCCATTTTTCCGCCTCATTGGAATGGAGGAGGCTGTTGAAATTGTCAAATGGACCATTCAGTCCTTTCATTTAGTGATCCTTCAGAAGAGAAAGACCTGGATAACTATTCTTGGGAGGAATATGAGCCAGCGAAGGACACTGAGAAAGGGGAATCCCCCTTTCTCCTCCCCCATTCTCTCTCATCCCACCCAGCTGGGTGGGAAAACATTGCTCACGGCTTGGGAAACTGGGCTAAAAACACGATGGACAGCCATCCTGGTCTTATTTCTCCTATAAGGAGTACTATTTTTTTCGCTTTTCCTTGATTTGTATGTCCTTTTGGATTGTTTTATGCAATAAAATTGTTTTCCGTTTTTGATTCGGGATTGGGTGGGCATAAACTTGCAAAAATGCCTGGGATGGTACGAGTTAATAAAGATACACTCATCGCGTATAATACAAAAACATATATGGATTATGATTATTTTCCTGCCTAGTTCAACGAATTATACTGGGTACATTTAGCCAATGAGTATAAAACAAGGATACTGGGGAAGAATGTTCCTGCACCCCCCACCCCAGGGGTGGCAGTAAGGTTAAAGAAATCAGCAACAACAGAGATTTCTTGCTTGTGAAATGTAGTGCCATCTCTCTTCGATGAATTCTTGTGCCCATTTCTGTATCTGTAAGTTGCACAGTGGACCATGGCACTATATTTTCCGGAATCATCGGCTGCTTTCAAAAACCCACAGAGCAGCTCAGTACAAAAATGCAGGCATCAGATGTGGTGCAACATGGCTGCTGCTACACTAGCACCGCCCTGACAGCCACTACATGAATTATGCTGTGTTACCCATGAGAAAGCCTCTCCATATTATAGGGTTCAGTGGCTCTAATGATCCCCAGAGTTCATCCCAATATTCAGTCAAAAATTTTTAACAGATAAAATTTCAAAGGAACTTCTTTTTTGAAAGTATTAGATAATGCGAGTACTGAAAACAATAAGTATAATAATCTAAAAGACTGCATGTTTACATATATGACAAATTAATAAACGTGTTCTTTTTCACTATTACATGATAAAACCCATGGTTAAAAACTGTCTACTGAATACTGGGGAGAAGAACCATCGTGAGACTGGCCTCTTACGGTAGAAAAATAGGTGCCGGTGTCTGTTAGTTTTGCATTCTCGCTAGTCTTGGCCCAGTCTTGATTAACCTATTGAAATACCATTCTTGGATCCGAGATACATTAGATAAGTTAGGTCCATTACTCTTTACAGGATTTCTCACTGGGATTATATTACTTTAAACTAATCAGGAGAGACAGGAACTGTATATGTTTGTGTTGAAACTCGTTCATTGAGGCAGAATAGCCTACTGCCTCGAGTCAGTTAGTCATGAGTCGACCAATGTGATGTATCCTCCCTGGAGATTATATATAATAGTATATATTTATTTCATAATATTATAAATATTACCTTATTATAAATTTAACCCACCCCATCGCGGCCACTTTTCCAGCACTGACTCCCCCCAACCCCGACCATTTTTGGAAAAAAATTTCAGTCTCAAACCCTCGCTTTTGGTGAGAAAACATCGAAAATTCATAGAGAAATCGCTCACCTGAGGTTTAAAATACTGGATACAGGTAGGAGTACCTCCTTACCTTACTGGGTTTTCTAACAGGCTGGCACCTTGAAAACCAGCCCTATGGGAGGATATCTATTTCACACCCCTCATAAACAGTATTTATTTATTTACTTCAGACGAACTAGCATGTAGTACGAGAGTATATGGGTTTTCTTCGCTACAGTAATCTCAGGCATTATAAACATTGTTTCACTCACTAACTCATCACCATACCTGACCTGTTTTTGCAGCATTACCTGGATAATCACTTCTGACTGTTTCTTCCTCTCTAATGCTATGTAAACTTTGTCCTCCACATTGTCATTGGATTGGGGAACTACTCTGGCCCTGAATTTCGTACCGTGGCATGACATGGCTTGACTGGCCAGGACACTGATAACAGGTGAATTGCTGCGAAAATGGCGTGAAGGGGGGGGGAGGAGGTCATGCTGGGTAAGGCAGTGTCCCTGCCCGGCATCTTGCAGAGGAAGGTGTACCGTGTATACGTACTCAAAATCACTCATGAAAATTGAAAATTGTGCAAACTAGGGACCTTGTAAATGATCCACGCTTATGTACGTCGATCGGGATTACAGTGACAAAACGTGTGGACATTAAAGAACGTTGATGGGACTCCGTGGGTTAATATAGTCATATTTATTTGGTCTTGGTCAGCACGACCTGTGGCACATGACAGTTTTCCGTGCAACCAGTTATATTTATTAGGCCTTAGCGCGACCTGTGGCACATAACAATTTTCTGTGCGACCAGTTTCATGCAGGTGACTGAGCCAATGGGAGAGCCGCCTTACTCCTGAGACATTTTGCTCCCCACCCAACTCCACACTCAGCCATCTATGGGATGAACTCTGACGGAGGTTCATTACAGACGAAGAGAGTTGATGATTCGAACTTTTGCCTAGCATGTACACACGAACAAACAGATTCACTGTTGCCAACACCCGTTAGCCACCTCTCGTGGGTAGGTGGCCCAGGTGGAAAGTTTGGCGACTGTACATCTCATCCAATGAAACCCTCTTTGTCACAGTGAAGAGAAACATCT
>NC_136985.1:14572493-14623083 GCF_032717465.1 Coenobita brevimanus
ATATTAGGCCAAGTTAAAGTGAAAAGAGTAGAGTAAGTGGTCCATATCCCGTGAGAAACCCTGAATACGACTTTGTTTCGGCGAGAGAAAAACAGTGACGAGTATATAGAACCAATGGCTCACGTAGGAAGAAAATAACTGAGCAAGATTTATTACTAGAAAACATCCAAGGCATCGAAAAGATGGCCCTATGTGATGAACAGAAAATAAGTAGAATTAACTTCATATATATATTATTTTCATTCATTCCTGCTATCGACAGAATATTTCACTCAGGAGACAATTTTCAGACTGAGGGGTTAGTTATACTTCTCTTCACGAAGGGGTTAAATTATAGCCTCGATTAGATATAACTTCCAAAGACTACATGAAACTCTCTCTTCATTAGCTACAGGCAATGATGAATTATACCCATGTAGTGTAGAGGGAATAAAGATAATTAATTCTGCCTGAAAATTATAAACGTATTGTGCAGGTACAGCATGTTGGTTCACTTGCCGTACAGTCCTGACGGTGCCCGGGTGGTGCAAGTGGCTTCCTGGACCCCCACATCAGGTCTACGCTATCTCACACCTCCCACCCTTTTCCCGGAGAAATACACCAAGTAATGTGTACAGATTACTGGCCATTTGAGACCTGGAGGATCTTATGTACTCTGTTGAAATTACTGGCATTACAAAACTGGAAAAACATAAGTAATGTATCCAAATTACGAATATAGACTGAGCTATACCCATTTCATTCTAATCTGGCTTAAAACTGCCGTCTCTTCGTCTTGAATGGGTTTAACAAGATATTAGCACTAGAATATGATGCTAGTCATGAGAAAGTGTTATGGAAATGAAGTAGAGACACAGCTTTGAATATTTCTGTATCTGAGGTATGTGAAATATGTTGTGAAATGTTGAATATCTAGTATAAATTAGTCTAAAACAGGTATAACTTGTAACTGACAGTATACATGTTATGGACAATGTAATGAAAGAGAACATCGAGCCGCGAAACAGTTACTTAAAGGAAATTAATATCAGTAATCCAGTAATAATGATCAAATTTTTTTATAGAGTACCTATACTTGTTTTGAATAATACGCAATAGCTTTTATTCCTACAGAATTATCATAGGTTGAATAAAAAGTCACTTTCACCTAATGTTGCACTGCAACTTCCGTCTGATCAGAATATAACGTTATTTTTGGCAGTTTCTATGGCGCGACAATAAACGTGACGGCGTTTACATATGAACCCTACTGGAGAGAGTCCACCGAGGGCAACACCACCAGGTACTCAGGCACTGACTACAACCAGCTGGTTACGGTTGCCCAGGCCCTGAATTTTACTTTCCGTGTCCTTCCATCACGCAGCTGGAACGAGGTGAGAATTATATACTTGTCTGCATTCAAACTTTTGCTGTTAGTATCTGTTGCTGTTGTAAAGTAATTAATTTGAATATTACATTGGATTTTAATATCAGCATCGTTTTGTAATATTTAGTAGCCCACTCACTTTCTTATGTGATATGTTAGCGATTATTTAAAATACGATCTCTACAGAAGCTGCATTGTTTTCCACAAAATTAATATTCAGAAAGTATTCACTGAAAGGGTTTGGATTTGATCTCTTGATCTCAATTTGGCTGCTACTGCCAGAAACCTAATTTCAAATAACATGTCATCTCTTGTAAGGTGTTATTCAAACTCGATTCAGCTCCAGCATATCAGTGTCTACATTATCATCCCAGATGAAATGTGTAATCATACTGAATCAGCACTTTAACTTCTCCACTGCCCTCAGTGATGATCAGTGAAACATACAGTACAAACTGTCGCTGGCATTGGCCTCGACAGTGCCACCTAGAACTGCATGATAAACCCCAAGGATATCCTATTTGGTGTCTTTTATGAACCCTCAGTATGTACAGTGTAAGACAAAAGTCGTGTCGCGATTTTTGGTGAAGACATCTGATAAAAGGCTAACCTTTAGGGCATGCCAGTCTCGAATGCGTTACTGGGGTAGGACTCTCAGATTGTTTCGCGACTGACATTAAATCATCGGACAAAGCAGCGACACGACTTTTGTCTTAGGCTGTACATAGATAATTTCAACCATAGTGCACCGCTGTTTGTGAGTGACGTCATTTTTTCTTGATTTGTTATGCACCGATGGGTTTCTTTCGACTCTACCTATGTTTTGATATATATCGCATTATTTACACGATGTTATTAAATTTATTATTTAAAGGATGTTTTTATATTCTTATAAAAGTTTGGTATCGAAAGCAAGAATTTATGTTTCATTCTATTTATTCCCTAACTGGTAAAACTAGAAAATAAAAAGAAAATTGCCTTAGATCGTCCATTATCCCTGGACAGTTTCCTGGCTTTGTCCAAGGGATAATTTTGACTCTGTAAGGAGTTCTCTCTCTCTCTCTCTCTCTCTCTCTCTCTCTCTCTCTCTCTCTCTCTCTCTTTCTTATTCAAAACAGTGGAGGTAAAGGAATAACTTCCTTTCATCTCCCTGCTTCTTTGTTTCACCGTGCTTCTCACACTTCACTGAAGCGTTGCATATCCTGCCATAATTTACTGACATTTCAAAGATCATTACTTTTCTGAAGTAATGCCTCTGTCCATCCCCAATAACGGAAGCCATATAACATCCGCCAAGCAGTGAACCCTAGTCCCCTTTCCTGTTTGCAAGGGCTACCGGTTTTCTCAGTCAACGTGTATAAAAATAAATCAGGAACTGTCATCATTCTGTATTTCACACCGCCTATGACCTCTAAACTTTTAAACTATGTGTCCAGTCCAGACATCTCGAAATAAACGTGACGATTTTTTTCTCGTTCTTCCTAGGAAGAACAATACATTATTATACTTGGAGCCTTTGGCTCGTACTTTATTGTGCACTAAAATGATCAGTTTCTTTCAAATTAGGAAGGGCATCTTGTTGATCAGATTTCAGGAATGCTACATCATAACTCTTACTTCGAAACATTTCCTGAAAGAATTTATGGTAAAAATGACACACGAGAATATATATATATATATATATATATATATATATATATATATATATATATATATATATCTATATATATAGATATATATATATATATATATATATATATATAGATATATATATAAGCTGGGTCTTTCATTTATGTATTTTAATGTTACATTTACTTGCAGGTGGCAGATCAGGTGCAGATTCGTAAAACATTCATGGCAACAGTGGCATACCCTGTTATTTCACAAGAACTAGAGAGGTGAGATTCTAAGCTAAGGGTAACCTTTGCACTGCAGTGGTCACTGTTGTTATTGATAATCCGGTTCAATTCCAGATAGTTTTATGCAGCAAAGAAAAGCTATACATTGTCAAAAGATAGAGATAGCCTATCTAATCTGAAATTGCCTAATGTCTTATTAATTATAGATAACTTAAGTGATGAGGAAAATAATTTTTGAATTTTGTTTTACTTGCTGAAGTGAAGTAACTAAAAAATGAATCTGTCAGTGCACAAAAGTCAAGAGCATTCTTCTAATGACTGCCTACAAATGTGGAACTGCATTCTGTATATATTGCCTTCTTTTGCTTGTTCAGAATAATAACACTTCCTTTGGTCCACTTATGTTACTAAGCAACATTAGTAAGCCTAAGAAAGTCCATCCCACAATGAAGGGGTTAGAAACTGGTTCGGTTAACTCATCTTTTATAAAGAATCTTATTTTAGCCGATGAAAACAAAAATGTCAGTATCAACATGTTATAGACTGGCAGTGCATCCAAGAAGGACTATAGATTCATCTACGAGAAAAATATTTACCTGCGCCTAATTCTTGGTTATTTTCGTCTTCCCAACATAATAAACAGAACTGGGAAGGATAGATGGATGGGAAGATGATGATGGAGTTGTAAATAATATACCATAGCTTCTTGTAGTCTGACAATGTTCGATGGTAAAGGAAATGATCTGGAGGGTATGCATGGAGCCATGGGAAGATGATAAAGCTGGAAATGTAAAAAAAAATCTGTAATATTTCTGTAGTTTCCAGATGGGACTTCAGTTTCAGTTGTAATAATAATAATAATAACAATAATAATAATAATAATATTATTATTATTATTATTATTATTATTATTATTATCTGCGATAGCGAAGCTGGTATTGTTTTCAATCTGTCCGTCTTTCTGTCCGTCTGTCAGTGTTTCTGTTGGCACATAACTTCGCAACCACTCAAGATATCATTACAAAGTTTTACAGGCCTGTAGTAGATAAAAAATCGATAATGAGTTCGAAATTGGTGAAAGTAGGTCAAGCTCTGTGTGTCTGTTACCATGATAACTTTGCAACCGCTCAAGATATCATCACAAAATTTTACAAGTGTGTAGTAGGGATGAAAACCTACGAGTTAGAAATTGGTGAAAGTAGGTGAAGGTCAAGGTCATATTCCAAGCCGCGCTAGATATGTATCGGCTTGCGGCTGGTGTGATTCCCCCTTTGGGAGGACCTCTAGTTATTGCCCACCTTACGAAGTGGAGCAGTAATGTTTTTCCCTGCCTCAGTGTGTGTGTGTGTGTGTGTGTGTGTGTGTGTGTGTGTGTGTGTGTGTGTGTGTGTGTGTTCCCATTGCACCTCATGAACGGCTTGAGCTATCAACATGAAACCTTCAGGGCCTCAAGATATGGCCAAAATATTGGCCGAGTTCAAAAGTCGCCACACGGGGTCAAGGTCAAGGTCACCAAAATGACTGCCAAAGGTCAACTACTTTTTATCACCCTCCTTTAGCACCATTATATCTCATGAACGGCTTGAGCTATTAACATTAATCCTTCAGGGTATCAATTTATGGCCAAAATCTTGGCCGAGTTCGAGAATGGGCACTCGGGGTCAAGTTTTAGGTCGAAACATGGCTGCCAAAAATCAAGTATTACTACAGAACGCCTGTGGCACAATTATATCTCATAAACGGCTTGAGCTATCAACAGGAAACCTTCAGCATATCAAGATATGGCCAAAATCTTGGACTTGTCCAACAGTATATTTTGGTGGGCAATTAGCATCTGGATTCCGAATGCTTTACTTTCATTCTTAAAAACCATATTATTATTTTTGTTATTATTGATATTATTATTATTATAACTTATTGTTTTTATTATTAATAATTTATTATTATTATTATTATTATTATTATTATTACTACTACTACTACTACTACTACTACTATTATTTTTGTTCGAAACAATTTCTTTCCTATGGTTAGATGGAACAAATGGCTATAACATCTACAGATGTAGCCTCTTTAATTATACCAATTTTTCCAGATGGGATTTCACCTTCGTCTATGATCAAACTCCTGGTATATTTGCCATGGCCACGCCCGTCATAACACCGAGTTGGCTGAGCTTCTGCTACCCACTGAGTGGCCAAGTGTGGATCGGTGTCTTGGCTTGTACGCTGACTGTCTGCTTCACACTTGTCAAGGTAAGCATGCAAGTGGTTATGCACAGGCACATCCAGTATTGGTAATAACAGGGAGCAGAGAACGGTTCCTTATGTTGTTGTTATTATTATTATAATTGTTATTGCTGTTGTTGTTGTTTTTGTTGTTTATCATAAATAAGTTAGGCGTGGGACATACTCAATTGGCAGCCCGGGGTCGTCTTCCAGTGTTAGTTACACACGAAATTATATTTTCACAAGGAAGTACTTCTGTTTAGCTCCTTCAGGATTTTTATACAAATGTGCTTTACTCTAGTGAAGCACAATATGGTTTTTCATTTTAGCGAAGTCTCTTATGGTGCCATATCTGTCTGTTGCCATTGTTCTTTATTGTTTTATACTCACCGAGGACAATGATGCATTTAACCCTCTCATGGTCGTGTTTTCTTGTTCTTCCCTTTTAAATAACATGACCCAATAGTATAAGATTTATATTTAAGTGAATGTGTCAGTGGAGACAGTTGCTTATTCTGGTACCATGAACACTGCCTTGGTGAGGCTAATTCTATTATCTTTTCCAGTTAACTCCAGAGGATAGGTTCAAGTGACTGTTTGACATGAGACTCACAGGTGAAAATCAGAGTGAGCGATAAAGACATATAATGGAAAAATATTTGTTTCATTTTACAGCTACAAGTACAATGACCCTTCTTGGATGATGTGAGATTCATGCAATAAGAAATTAAAGAATATACAGTATATTGCTGGTTTTATACAACATATCCTTAAACACTTTGCTGGAATATATATTAATGGTACACATGAGTAAAGAATGGGTTCGGATTGTTACTTCCACCCCGAGCCTATACTACAGCCACCACTGTCATGTAAGTGGTAGGCTACTTCACACTTGTTGATTTCATGAAACCACAGCATGGAATTGTTAATTAATTTTGTTTTCATACAGTTTTATTTTGGTCTCCCTTTTTTGATGAAGAAAGAACTATAGCCATCAAATGAACCCTAAAATAATGAATAATACATCATACCTTCACTATAACCAGTATCTGACTATTCCATGACATTTTCACTATTTTTGAGTGTGCAATATGTAGCCGAAAAATTGCATTAAGAAATGCAGAAAAAGATCATAATTACTTTACGAAACTGGACATACCAAGCAGCTCCGCAAAAAAAAAAAAAAAAAAAAAAAAAGAAAAGTGCGAATGACCTCATTAGCACTGTGTGTCTTCCTGACGGTAGCAGATGCGAGGAGGTACACTTTCTTTCATGGCTCGTATTATCAAAACCATTCCACTGTCCGAAACATCACTGCTCGCCCCTATGACACAATAAAGAAACAGCTACACATTCATATAATTGTATATATACGTATATCACTGTATATGTATGTTTTACAGATTACGAGGAGGAAAATGTGGCAAACGCGCCATGGAGTGCTGAGTACTGGGTCGGTGGTGTTGGAGTCTGTGGGCATCCTGTTGGGCCAGGGACTGTTTGGACGCCTCTCAACCAGTCACTCCAACCACATCCTGGTTGGCATTTGGTTGTTCTTCGGTGTGGTGGTGGGCACAGCATATCGAGCCAGTCTCATCGCTTCCCTCACCCTCCCAAGGCTGCCACCCAGACCAGAGACAGTTGAGGAGCTGGTCAAAGTAGTTGACAGGTGAGATACCAAAGAACAAACGTTTGGATGAAAAGATGTTGGATGAAACTGAAACGTAAGTTCTGTTTTTCCCCTCATTAACCAACACGTCACAGTGGGTTAGTTTTCATTCAGCAGCTGGTGTTTTATTCAAATCCTTCGATATGGTACTTTCAGCCCTGATTGTTCAGAAGCAGGGCAACACTGAAAGAATCAGTAAATGGTGTTCTCAAGTACCACGTAATACATCGTCCGGGTTTACTTTTTTCTCTTTTTTTTGTTTTGTTTACTTTTGTGCTCACGTCTCTCGTAACCTAATTCACTTCCACATGCCTTGTTCTCCAGGCAGATCACTGACGTACGGTCTTTCGCTTATGCTTCCTCCACTGTCTGCCTTAATACGTGGACTAGATTTGCACATCCTATAGCACTTTGGAAATTGTTCAATACATTGTGTATCATATATTCAGACAGCTGGGTAACTTTACTATTCCTATACTACAATTGGATAAATGCAATGAATGTGCTGTAATAAACGGTAGACAGAAAGACCAAATAAAAACACTCTAGCTCTATAGGTCTTTCAGTTTAACTTGCCCCATTTTTTTTTATTTGTAGCTTATTTCACGAAACTCAGTGGCAGGAAGAGACAATACTACGTCTTGCTTTCTTTCCATTGCACTTCTTCGTGACCGGCATCATATCTTGGTTTTAGTTAATTGTCACAAGTTAACATTCGAAATGCAAATATGGCAATTTTAGGCCACTTTTAAAGTTAAAAAAAAAAATCTAAATGTATCTTGAAGTTAAGTTTTGGTATTGCGTTATTTTAGAGGCTTCAGTAGTAATACTAATTAAACAATTTTTATTTGTACATGTTACAGGGTGACAGTAAGAGCTTCTAATGGTACATACAAGAAGTTCTATTCAAACTCTGAATCAAGTGCCTTTAGAGAACTTGGGAGGATGTTGGACGAGGAAGATGATACGGACGGACTCAACACAACTCTGAAGATGAAGTGAGTTAGTTTTCTTACAGTGATACTTTTTATTTAAATAACAGAATAGGGAAAGGAAAAACAAATGACTAAATAAATCCATACACATAATTACTGGTGTCCTAGATTCATAAAAATCTGTAACAGCTGTGCTTGAAAAGCTGAAGGTTGAAGTTTGGGGGGAAACAACTCTTGGAAAGCGAGTTGCAAAGAGATGCAGTTCAGGGAATAACAGATTACTGATAGACGGAAGTTCTGCAATATGGCAGTGTGACATTCCAGTCATGAGCGCTCCCAGATGCCCTTGTACCACAAGGGAAGGTATGAAAAGGTGACACAATGGATGCAACTTCGTCTGGGCATTTGCCTTAAAAGTATCTGTAAAATAATAGATAGATAGAAAATACTCCATCTTACCTGTAGGGGAGGAAGTCTATTTGTAATATCAAGGTTACTGATAATTCTAAGAGCTATATTTCGATATTGTCTAGTTGTTTTAGTGCAACCTGTCCTATTCCACAAGGGTGAGGAGTATTCCAGCTGAGAGCGCACATGACTCTCATAAACAATTGCTAACTGCTCATCAGTGAAGAAGCTACGAACTCTGCACAATAATCCAAATTTCTCTGAGGCAGCTTTAGCAAACGATCTGACATGAAAGGTCCAGGTGAGGGCATTGTTAAGTGAAACACCGAGAATTTCAATGCTTTTGGAGATAGGAATATTAGTGGCACTGAAGATAATATAGGAATCTGGCAATATCTGTCTATTAGTAAACTGTATATATTTGGTTTTACTAGCATTAAATGAGAGAAGGTTATTTTGTCCCCATTCAGTCATCCTAGATAAGTCTTGATATATGGAGATGGCTGTACTTAATTGTGAGTTAGAGAGATGAAAATTTGTGAATAGGTGTTTAAGTGTGAATGAACTGTGAAGTGTTGAGTCATCTGCATATGAATGAACTGATTATGAGTGACAGATAAGAGATCATTAATATGAATTACGAATAGGGTTCGAGCCAGAACTGATCCTTGTTGGTCACTGAAGGATATTTGAATGTACATCATCTACTTTTATATTTCTGTCGCTGAAATGTATGAGGAAATCAGAAAAACAAAAGATGTTAGTACATCGCATGGGAGTTTAGATAGCAGGAATGGTGCCACATTCTGTCAAAAGCTTTAGAAATATCAAAGGCTACTGCATCAGTTTCTCCATGTTGGACAAATGACTGGTGGATCGTGTGAGTCAGGAGACTGAGTATATCAATAGTGGATCTTTCGTGGCGAGAACCATACTGCCTATCACTAATAATTAAGCTGTTGAATTCAGTATGTTTAATCATGTGCTTATTCACTGTAATTTCAAACATTTTACCAAGAGAAGACCTGATAGATATTGGTCTGTAATCGGAGGGGTCAGAGAAACTTCCTTTTTTCAGAACTGGGTTGGTATTGGGTTCCTTCCAAGAATTAGGGACTGAAGAAGTACGTAAGCATAGCCTGAATAATTTAGCTAGAACATAAGCAAGTTCTGGGGAGCACTTTTTCAAAGTAATTGGAGGAATTCGACCTGGGCCTGGAGCTTTGTTGGTTCGTAAATTGTCTAGAAAGGATTGTATGTATCCAGTCTGTATTTTACAGTAAGTAGAGCAAGTTCTAGTACTGGGACGTTGCAGCTGACTTCTTGTAAAGTAGCAATTCTTGCAGATGTACCAGTAAGGATATTCGCTTTACCAAGTGAGTCATTTGTAATGTTACCGTCTGAAGATTTTAGTGGGGGAATGGGTGATGACTTGTTACATAATTTTTTGGTATTTCGGAGATATGTTGACTGATATATGATAATTAAAGTTACTGGGATGCTTGCATGAATAAATCTGATTCTTTTATGTTTGTAAATCTTTTGTCTTATACATTTGCAATAGAAAAAAAATAACTATTGTACTGTATATGAACAAATGAAAAAGAAAAGGAAAATGTATCGGCATTATCAATTATTTACGAATATTTTTTGTTCTTTACATACCGTATATTATACATTGTCTTACGTTACTGTTTCAGGTATGATTATTTAACATCATGATATTTAAAAATGTGTCCGAATCAGGGCGTAAGCACCAGATCCCGTTCCATGAAGTCCAGCAGTTCCTCTATATACTGCTCCATACACCTTCACATGTCACCACTTCAGCACTAACATCTGCCATCCATATTTAAAACATGCTAAGGCTGTCTCACACAGGACTGGTGTACTGGTATCAGCGATGTTGTCGTTTCAACATGTTAGCGGGTCTGATAGCAGATCAGTAAAGTCTGCTTTTTAACCCGCCCCGTCCCGACGACGTATGGGTACGTCACCACGATTTGCATTTGCCAGTCCCGGCGACGTACCAGTACGTCGTGCAATTGCAAGGTACCCAATTTGCACAATTTTCAATTTTCGCACGTGATTTTTCGTATGTATACACGGGACACCTTCCTCTATTCCTGTACAAGATACCAAGCAGGGACAATGCCTTACACTGCATAACCTCCCCCCACCCCCCCTCACGCCATTGTCTTGGCAAAGGACCTGTTACCAGTGACCTGGCTAGTAAAGTTATTCAGGGCCAGAGTGATTCCCCAATCGATGACAATGTGGAGGACAATGTTTACATAGCATTAGAAGAAGAAACAGCCAGAAATAATGATCAGGTAGTGTGGCAAAAATAGGTCAGGTATGGTGATTAGTTAGTGAGTGAAACAATGCTTATAATGCCTTTATTACTGCTTGAAAGCCAATATACTGTCATACTACATATACATTCGTACCAAGTAAATAAATAAATAACGTTTATGAGTGGATAAAATAGTTACCCTCCCATAGAACTCGTTTTCTTTGGTGCCAGCATGTTAGAAAACCCACTCAGGTAAGGAGGAACTCCTACCTGGATTGGGCACTTTAAACCTCAGGTGAGCGATTTCTCTATGAATTTTCGATGTTTCTCACCAAAAGCGAAGGTTTTAGCCAAAAAAAAAAAAAATCGAAAATACCTCGGGACTGGGGGATGTCGGAGGTGCGGAAAACCTCGGGACGTGACGGGTTAACAAAATTCAAATCCATAAACTGTTCCCTGCCCCAGCAGGGATTTGAACCTGCATCCATTGGGATATGAGGACACCTTTCTACAGACTCGGCCACCGATAGATAACGCACTGGCCTGCACTTGTGATTATTTTATTTTTTATTTTTATTCATGGTTGTGATCTTATATATTCTTGGGTTGCTGATTTCAAATATCTAAACCATTTTGCTCTATCACATAAGGATGTTGAATAAAATACAAATTAATGATAATAAAAAATGTGAATTTTTAATAAATTCATACTTTATTAAAATTAAGTAAGTAATCATGGAAAAGCACATTCTGTTAGTTTTAAGAACATATGTATTCCAAATCAACATGAATCACGTTCATCATGAAATGAATCAGAATCATCAACATCAAATCAAATGATATTATTAAAAAATAAGCTCCTAATGGTTAGCCTACATATCGATTCAAAGGAAGGAGGACCGCTTTGATTTTCGCTTGTGCTGTGCATCGAGACCATCACGTTTCAATGACCAGCAGTAATCCGCCATCATGCTGACATTCCATTTGCCCTGGTATAGAGTTTCCATGGTACATATATCCTGATGGAACCGCTCTCCTTGTTCCTCACTGTAGTCCCCACAATTCTTGGGAAAATAGTCAAGATGTGAGTGCAAAAAGTGCATCTTCACATTCATTCTAGACCCAAGTTGCTGGAAACTTGAAATCAGGTCTTGAATCGTTTTTTAATATTCGAGGGAGCGCCTGTTTCCCAAGAAGTTTTGGACAATCTTCTTGAAGGAAAACCAGACATTCACCTCGACACCTGCTAATGCTTCCTCAAAATGCTTGTTCTTCATCAATTCCCGAATCTGAGGGCCAACAAATATTCCTGCCTTTAGCTTGCTTTCACTTATACGAGGAAACTTTGACTCCAGGTACTTGAAAGCAGCTCCATTCTTGTTCACGGCCTTCACAAAATTTTTCATAAGCCCTAATTTGATGTGGAGCGGTGGGAGCAGAATTTTCTTGGGGTCAACTAGTGGCACAGCTTTCAAGTTGTGATTTCCGGGCAAGAAGCTGGTCCTTGGTGGCCAGTCTTTTTGTTCATAGTGCTGGCTGTCTGCCCTACTATCCCAAAGACACAGAAAACAGATACTTGGTGTATCCCCTTTGAAGACCTAGTAGGAGAGCAATAACTTTTAAATCACCACAAATGAGAAAATTGTGATTCTGGTACTTGATTGCAATTATTAGTGTCTTCATATTTTCGTAAGTTTCTGACATTTGGACACTATGGCCAATTGGCACAGATGCAGCTGTGTTGCCATTGTAGAGAAGAACAGCCTTTAAACTTCTTTTAGAAGAATCAATGAAGAGCCTCGATTCATCTGCTTTGTACGACATCCCCATGTGTTCAATAAGGCCAGAAATATTTGAACAGAAAAGTAAAGAATCCTCTTTCTCAAAGAACTGAGTGAATTCTGCTTCGCGATGACGGTACCAAGCGAATGTTGTTCCAGGAGCTAGAAGCCTGTGTTCCTTCAGTCTAGAGCCAAGTAACTGTGCACTTTCTTTTGGAAGGTTAAGGTCTCTCACCAAGTCATTGAGCTCAACTTGGTTGAAGAGTTTGGGATTGTCATTTGTTGGTGGTTCATAGTCTACAGTACTTCCATCTCATTAGTATCACTAGTATCAAGACTCTGATTAAATTTCCCATGTCTCAGGTGGCACAGGTACAGGAATATCATCAGAGTGTGGAACAGGCCTTATTGCTGAAGGAGTATTTGGGTATATTATGCGATCTTTAGTCTTCTTGTTGAATCCAGCTACTTTAGTCATACAAAAGTAGCAGTCATCATGGTGGTTCATCTGCTCCCGCCATACCATTGGTACTCCAAAGGGCATACATTTAAGTTTTCCAACTGACCACATTTGGAGCTTTCTGATGCAACTCTTGCAAGCTTTGTGTGGTGGAAATGGCTTGTCCTGGTCTCCAAGTTTGCAGCCAAAATAACCAAAGTAGCAGCGCTTCAACAAAGGAGTAATATTGCTCCGGGAATCTGAAGGGGTGAATTGTCCGCAGATATAGCAAAATGTGTCTGGTGAATTTATGCAGCCTCTAGACATATTCACAATATGAAAAAAAGAAAAATATATTAGATTTAACATTTAAGTCAATATAAGGTAAGCATTTTAATTGGTAATATACTTTATCATTTACTTATGTTATACAAAAAGAGAAAAGTAACGTCTTCGTATAACTTGACAACCTGATGTGATAGAGATGATTAAAAAACACAGTGAATCACTATTTTTCATATATATTTCGAAAAATATACCATACAGTCAATAAAAATAATCATGCAGACCAGTGTTATCACCCAGGGATCGTTTCTTAAACCTGATTACCGTCCGCCTTTAGCAAGGTGGAGAGAGAATCTTTTTTCTAGCGTCTGTGTGTCTTTCATGTACAGAAACCTATTACTTTTGGTGTGGATTTGATCAGTGGCGGCCGAATGTCAGCCGCCATATGTTTTTTAATATGGACGGACTTTTTTGCGAAGCGCGGTGACTGAATTCCGTAGAGGTTTGTGAATCTTCAACTTTATTTTGTGGGTAATTTGTAACTTATCCAACGACATATTTTGGCAGGCGACTAGCATTCAGCCCTCGAATGCATTTGTTTCATTTATTCGTGTTTCCTCAGACGACATTGGTCGGCTTTAGGCAGATCTCTTGTCATGAAGGGGTAAATGGATGACCGATCCGTCCTCACTTGTTTGAAAAATCTCTCCAGACCTGAATGACATTGCTTGGAGACAGCATGGATGAAAAGTCAAATGTCACCGGACTGAAGGTAACAGTAGAACGTAGGGGTCTTGCTAGTGCTTTTGTCGACTGTATTTATTCTCGACCATTTATAGCAGTGACTTCCATGTGATGTAATTACTTAAAACAATTACTTATTATCCGGAGAAGACAAACTGTAATTCTGTATGAGGATAATTTGTTTGATGTTTTGACCTCACAAAGAGTCATGGCAATAGTTTATGGACAAATAAAGCTGGAGGAACACAAATTATAACTATAACTGAGCAAAATTTATGAAGATTTTTTTCTCTTCTTTTGTAATTTTTCACAATATTTCATAAACACATTATTGCTTATGGTTCTGGATTTCCAAAACTTTATCATACGTATCCGAGAGTTTTAGAAAATGGTGGTAATCACACTGATACAATTTTCCGGAATAGCGAAAGAGTTCTTCCAATATATTTAGTCTGTTTCGCAGAGCAATGCATCTCATTCAGACACAGGCCGTATTCTTGTTGGGTAAGAAAGCTCCCTAACACTTCATTCCTAGCGATTTATTTTTGGATGTGGCTGATTAATATCATTTTGTACGTTATTTATGCAGAGTACGGCGATGTTTGGAGGATTTATATAACACGGAGTATAACAGTAACGTGCAATAACCAAAATAAATCGCTTATGAAATGATGTTATGGAGCTTCCTTAGCCAACGATGATACGGGCCACAATAGCTATTTCATCAGTGACCCCTGTTATATGAACTAAGTCTGCTACATGTCATTCAGAGGGAACTAAGAATACTGTCTGGCATTACTGTCAGTTATAACAGAAAGATAATACAATGCGTTTATAACTGATTTTTTCCTTTGCAATAAAATATTCGGTGGAATAGTGACAGTAACCTCTAAACTAAGAAACCGTGGACTAAATCGCCACAGTTCAGGTTAGTTTTCATGCTACATTTGTTCACTAACCCTTTCAGGTCTCCTGGCCACTATAATGGCTTTCTCGGTAGGGGTCTCCTAGCCACTCCCGTGGCAGCATATTTAGGCATGAGTGAAAACTGTTGCATGAGGCTGGTGAATGAAATAAGGATACAAGCCGCTCCCCAGACCCCTCTGCTTCTACCAGGCATGTGTAGATCACAATATTTTAGTTTACACAGTCTGGGAAGAGCTAATCATGGAGGGGGGTTGGGTTGCACATATTGGTTCTATTATACTGTTGATCTGGCAATATTTTTTTACTCTTTTGGTTTCAGACAGTTCATTTAGCAAAAGAATATTGTTTGCAATATATTTTTACTGCTCTGGAGGATACATAGCTCTCACCTCCCTCCTCCCTTTCATATCCCCCTTCCTCCATCCCCCTACCACCCACCGATACCCCACCCCTCTACCTCCAACCCTTTCACCCACCACTCTCCCTCCAATCCCCCACCCCGTACATCCTCCACCCTCCTGCCTCCCACCGATCCCCCACTCCTCTACCTCCCACCCTCCACCCTCCACTCTTCCTCCAGCCTCCCACCCCCTGCCTCCTGCTTACGCACATACTGTAGCTACCGCGTCACAGGCAAGCAAGAGATTTCTTCGTTGTATGTCTCACATATTTATTCATTTCCTGGGTGTTAGAGTGTCTGATTCAGGGAAAATATATACAGATTTAAGATTTTAGGTTTCTAAGGTTGTTTCTGTAGCCTTTTATACACGCACCCTGCATTTATTTTTGTTACCAGGCAGACACACGTGCAGCGAGTGTTGCCTTTTTCACTGACAAATGATTGTTCGTATCTCCTTACTTTTTTCTGATTTTTATTTCATGAGTTTCTCACATTTCCTGGTTATACTTATAACACCGTAAATTTTGAGAAATAATAAGTATTTGATCACTGTCTCTACCTGTACTGTTGCCTGTAAGTACACAGGATAGCAACAATGAAATAAACATATGTACCGTACATACAAAAGGCAAGCTTGTAGGCTTACCCTCATGTCCTCATCCCCACAGCCTTGGACAGCACTAAGCAAAATAAGAGAGAGAGAGAGAGAGAGAGAGAGAGAGAGAGAGAGAGAGAGAGAGAGAGAGAGAGAGATGTTGTACAGCCATTGTTTCATCATTTCATTGTCCATATGTCTCTCATCTGAATAAATATTTCCTGGTTTGAGCGTAAATGAACCATTATTTATGTCCTTACTCGCAGGAGTGGTTCATTCACGTGAAGGGCATAAAGTTGTTTATTACTACGGAATATGCTCTTATTCGTTTTTTATCTTTCAATATCAACAGCCAGTTGAAAAGCCATTCGTCGGCTGAATTTGAAGGAGAAAAAACGTGTAGATGGTTTGGCATGTGACGAAGCGCCAGGATTCCAGAGGACTGAATGATGTACGAATGATTATGTGGCCCATTCTACTGGGCATGCTATGCATTATTCTCCTAGTACCTGATATTCCGACCTTATATATCACTCCTCATGCTGTTTGTACGTGGGGAAAGCGTCTGGGTTAATTAATATTTTTTACTATTTTATGTGTTTATTTCAGAAGTGCCCATCTTGGTCCCCGGCTAACCCTGCAGCTGATAATATCCCGGAACTTTGCTAAACTAGATGGCACTTCCCTCTTGTATATAGGCAAGGAAACGATACTACGGCTTTTGTTAGCCTGGCCAGTCTCTCATGGTGCTCCCTACACACCTCAGATTGATAAATGTTTAAGGATTATATCGCAGGTGGGTAAGAGAATTTTATCTTCTGGCTTAATATGCTTTATACACGAAATGTGAGCCACAATAACTGAAGATAGCAATATTTTTAAAGATGTCATTGTAGTAAAGAAGCTATTTATTTCACAAGAATGATATCTTACATATTCTGTTTTTGCAACCTCCAAGCACTTTTACCCTGTTGGGGATAAATTCCTAGTAGTGAACGAGTCATCACTAATTCCAAGTCTTCCAAGAGTTATATTCTGAGATGAATAAAAAAATTTCCGTAGATGACAAGATTTTTAAACTGAATTATTGGAAATAAACATTGTGGCGCTGCAACAGCTCGATTATGTGATGCGGAATAAACGTTAAAACCTGTGTAGGCTACTCAAAGTCGATCCCTCTAACAAAGAAAAAAATGGCAACATAGTAAGTCAATCATGAATCAACTATAAAAGTGTAAGAAGTTCACATCCTTAAGAAAAGAATATCAATCAGCTAGCCAGAGGCTCCTCCAAGTATGAAGGACAGTGAGAAGGAACCATTCGTCCTGCCATGCCTATGGAGAAACCTCTACCGCAGGTTCCCCAGACTCGGACATAGGACTAGCATGTGATGGAAAGTAAGGGGAACAAAGCAATCAGCATAATACGGTTGAGTCTCACCACACAGGAACTCATGACTAAGCCATAAGTGCCTAGTGCGTAACTGGGCAACAGCCACCTCCAATCGTTAAGACATGGAGGGGAGAACCCTCGTACTAACACCCTCTGAAAAACATCCCTTAATTTATTATTAACAACAGCATCCCACAGGCTCTAACAGCGATTAAGAATCACCTACTTCAAGTATGGTCTCCTATCGGAAGCAGGAAGGGGGTAGTTGGCAGGGGACATCGGGAAGAAATGGATTTTGCAGATGTATCTTCCATATCATTGCCATCCACACTGACATGTGCATAAACCCTTGCCTTACTCGAGAAAGGCAAAAACACAGGATGAGCTGAATTAACCCGTCACGTCCCGAGGTTTTCCGCACCTATGACATCCCCCAGTCCCGAGCCTTTTTGGAAATTTTTTTTTTTTTTGCTAAAACTTCCGCTTAGGTCGAGAAACGAAGGAAAATCACAAAGAGAGTGGTTCCCGCGGTCTATAAGTGGTCCGTACAGGTGCGGTTCCCCCCCCCGCAGGTATGGTGTTCTGTAATGAGCTGGATATGCGTTTACGTTTTCTATGGTAAGGAATAATGGGAGAAACAACAAACAACACCTCTATATTTATTGAATTTGAACTAATAAACAATAACAGTAACAATATAATGGATTTCAGACACATATATATGAAAAATAAGAATTGTACCATCGAGCGAGCATGGCAAGTTAGGTCCGAGTCGTATCATGCTATATGCTAAGTGTCTTGTATCAGTCAACCTATCATTTTTTCTACTTGTATACTTCTGTTTCAATGACATTTTACCAATTACAACTGTTTGTAAATGTTTTCAGATGTTTTCATTCATTATGATGACATGCAGCATAAGTATAGCACACATCAGCTTAGGAAGCGCACTCACTATGACTCGTATTTCAACATACCAAATTGTTTTATCACTTTCCAATTATTTTTCCCTTTACATAGAACCTTTCCTCCACAACTGTAAAGGTTTTCAATTATTTTCATTCATTACGAGGGCTTTTAGCGATATGCTAGCGCATATTCACGTAGCAAGCACAATCTCAAACACTCGTGTTTCATCATCTACTTTATTTATTCACTCCACTTATAATTTCCCACTTACATCACACACGTTTACACCCCTATAATGCACTGTACATACTTACTGCCATTATTTATTCAAGTGAGCCTGAGAATATCGCCTGAAAATACCCTCGCAAGGAATGTTTCGACAAACATAATACTCACACACTTGTATACTAATTCACTCACACACTTATATACTAATTATTCACTTTATCACTTGCTGACTTTTATTTTGACTAATACGTGCCTTATTCATTCAACTGAGCGTCAGGAAATCGCATCTCTATACACACGCTATGAATATTTGACTTAGAATATATATCATCACATACAATAATTTGAACTTATATTATACCCGTAAGAATTTCCCATAATAATAATTATATAATTACGGGCCATATTTATTGCACTGAGCGACAGAATATCGCATCATAAAACCCTCGCTATGTAAGTTTCAATTTAGGGCAGATTTATATACTTACACACAATGTTTTCACTTATGTTCTACCCGTATGCACTTTATACTAATATTTGGAGATCAACATGACTGATAATTTCACTGAGCGTCTGTCTGTTGCATTTACCTCATAATTTCAGCGTCCTTTCGCATTCACACCATACTAAAATTGCATCAACGTGTGATATTCACTAAAACATGGGTGAATACAGAGACCCACGTCACACTGCACACACTCATAGCGGGTGTCCTTCCTCTGTGTCGTGAGTCTTACCTGGGAATTACTGCACACGTGACACCTGCGTTGGGGCCTAAGTCTGTTTGGCTGGGGAGGGATAGGAGTGGGGAAATGGCGGCCGGATATTCTCTGGGGAGTTTGGGCACTATGGGCAGTGCGGGTGCGATGTTGGGGCCTTTCAACAGCATACTTTGCAAAGATTTCTCTTGTGAGCTCCCTCACAAACCCTTCAAATGTTTTCTGAACGCCTGTGGTCATGGCGTGAAGGTGGTGGCAATTCAGAGCAGTGATATCTAGTAAGTGAAAGAACAGTTTTTTATACCACTTCATCGTGGTCCTGGCACACTCTACCGTCGATATCATGGAGTCTGGTCCACGAGGCGCATGTTTATATTGTAATCCATAACACACTTGGGTTTCCAAACACGATGCCTGCTCTCGCTACGGTAATCTACTGAATCAGTATGGTGCATCAAGGGATGGTGAACCGTGGACAAGAGGCTTACTTCTCTGTTGTGGTTCCACATTGTTGCAAAGATGTTGTTGGCTTTGAAGAAGACAACCTCATTCCTTGCAGGTTTCCGCCCTACCTTGGCCATGTGACGCCGGTTCACCTTTACGGTTCCACAGACTCCCGTTTCGTGTGTGTGAAGATAACGAGCGAGAAGAGGGCTAGTGTACCAATTGTCGAGGTAGAGAACGTGACCACGATGAAGGTAGTCTTCTATCATCGTCTTTACCACTGCTCCCGACAGTCCAATACTTCGATCTTCTATTATGTCTGTCTGTGCACTGGTGTACAAGACTATGTCTTGCACGTATCCAGTCCTACAGTCGCACATAACAAAGATCTTGAACCCAAAACGGTGCCTTTTGCTGGGTATATACTGTCTGAATGAAATATTGCCTCTCCACAACACGAGACTCTCGTCTATGACGAGGTCTCTATAGGGATAGAATGAGGAACGAAAGGTTTGCCTGAGGTGATCAAAGACCAGCCTAATTCGCCTCATTTTGTCCGTGTTGTTTGCATTTGCAGGGTCATGAGCATCATAAAAGTGGAGGCGACTTAGAATTTGTTGAAACCGATTACGGCTCATCACTTGACCAAATATTGGGGTAAACATAACAGAGTCCCTAGTCCAGTAAGCAGGAATTCTATTCTTTCTTATAATACCCATCAAAAGGACCAGGGCAAAAAATAAGAACATTTCTGGAAGGGAGACAGGGTAATCATAGATCATAGAATGCCTACTTGTTCCCAATCTTTCACTCTCTAGGCGCTGGGCGCTTGCAAACAGGTTTGTTTGGTATACAATCTGATCAACAAATGCCTCACTGAAAAACAGGTGGAAAAAATCCAACCTGGTGGAATTACGGTGAATTCCTGGGGCAATGCAGCCAGAGCACCCCTGCTCAGTGAAGGGGTGAATGAGGGGAGAAAAATGACTCCCATCCTCCCAATCCCACGACACAAATCCCTCGTCCCCATCAGCCCCATCACCGCCTTCGTCTGGGTGGGGAGGAGATCCTGGTTGGGGAGGTGGGGGAGAAGGAGTGCGGAGGGCTTCCCCACTGTCACTCCTCTTCCCTCTGCCTTTACCCTTTCCCTTTCCCTTACCCTTATGGCCTTGAGGAACATTAGGGGGCTGTGGGGATGAAATAGGGGAATATTGGGGAGCAGAAGACGTGCTGGGGAGTGGTTCCTCCCCACCTTCCCCCTCCATTACAACACCATGTGCTTTCTCACGCACCCTAGCTCGACCACGTGTTAAGGGATATTGGGGAGCATAAGACGTGCTTTGGAGTGGTTCCTCCCCACCTTCCCCCTCCCTCACAACCCCACCTGATAAGGAACGCACCCGCACTGGCCCACGTGATCCACTACGCCACCTCACACTACGTAGGGAGAGCAATGACTCACTCACGTCACTCTCACTTTTAATAATCCTCCCTGGACTTTCCCTTTCACTCCCCACTCCCTCCACTTGACTTCCTAGCTCCCCAAACAGAGTGCTAGGCCCATACCTGCTCATACGACGTGGTGTGCGCTCTGGGCCACGATGTGTAATCACCTCTCGTCCATACCATGTGGCAGCACGTCCCACGGCTCCGTCCTCGTCCTCGTCCTCGAATTCTGGTTCCAAATCACGCTGGGGATAGGGATAGGATATACCACGTGCCTTCTTTGCCTCCTGCCCCTCTCTAGCAGCACGGTAAGTCATGTACTGCCGCTTTCTGGGAGACGGAACTTCCTCGTCACTGCTGGTGGTTTCTTCCTCCTCTGGCTGCACATAATCCTTGTCCATATCCTCGTCGTCCAGTGGCGAATCACTGTCGCCGGTAAAGGTGTCCAGGGTGACTTGAATTTCACTGTCTGAGAGACCTCTCTTAGCCATGTCTGAGCAGGACCGTGGCTACCAGGTGAGTGGACGAGTGGTGGGCTAGCGCGGGTCGTGCGGGGTTGCCGAGTGTCCCCACATGGTGGCAGGTAGGGGAAGGTCAGGCGAGGGTACGTACCGCAAATCAAGCGCGAAATTTGAAAATTGTCGAAATTATGCAAATTGCAATTGCACGACGTACTGATACGTCGCCGGGACTGGCAAATGCAAATTGTTACAATGTACCCACACGTCGACGGGACGGGGCGGGTTAAATTCTAATGGAAAATTAGTGGAATTTAGAAAAATTCCTGCCCTTACAAAATCTGGGAATTTCACCCCAGACCTGATACCAGTGTCTGACTGAACCATCTGTGTATTCAAGGACGGTTTCTCTGTGAACTGACGTGTGTTCCTAAACAGCTGATGGAGAGCCCAAAAGAGGCAGAAGACTTCGTAAGAATCCATGCACACCTGCACCTTAGGAAGGCACCATGGGGCAATTTTTCTGAGCTGGACAGGACAGACACAGTGCAGAGAAACCTACATCTCTCATAATCGGCCTGACCCGGTATGCAAAGGAATGTGGAGTGCAACAATGAGAAACAATAAGTTTGTCACTTTAAGTCATCTTTATATACAGGGAGGGGTGCCTCTGTGAAAGGAATGTTCCAAAAATAGCTGATGGCTGATGAAGCGTCAGAGAAGAGAGAAGATTTAGTGTCCTAAAAATCCCTGCGCACTTGTCCCTTGGGAAGGTACCATTGTGCAATTCTTTGTAACCGACGGGGTCAGACAGGCTATGCAGAGAGACCTTAATCCCCCATAACCCTTTACCCAAAGTAATGTGGAATGTGAGGATGAGAAACATGATACTGAAAAAATTACTGCCAGGATACACAAGCAGCAATAAATGGCTCTGGAATATATCTTACACGATTCCAGCAACAACTGAGTAGCCACTTGTGCTGTACACAAAAGGAAGGAACATCAGCCTGCACAACCTAGGAATTGGGTAGGATATTAAAGCATCAGTGGCATGACAAAAAACTGCATGATGCAAAGGACTGAGGACACTAAGCTGCGGTACAGCACATCAGGTGTAGAACTCGCAACCATAGGCAAGCTTATATCCCATTAAGGCTTGATACAAGTGAAAGAGTGTACTCTGACCAGCACCCCACTAGTTGTGAGATTTAGAGACACTACCTTCAACAAATTCATTGATTGCATACATGACACTCAGAGAAGTTTCAAATGTAATACTCAAGTAACCTGACAGTCAAACGTTAAGCCAAGAAACTTAGTCTTCCCCATGCACTGTAGCAGGCACCAACCCCTTTAATGTATAAAAGTGGATTGCTACACTCATGCTTGAAGAAAAATGGAAAGCTCCCCAGTCTGCCCAGCTGGTGACCCTTTCCAGCACCAGCTGCATCCTCCTTTCAATAGTACACATCTAGGAACCATAAAACCATACCACTAGGTCATCCACGTAAAAGGAAGAAGACACCCTCTGTGGCAGGGAATCAAGTATGTCATTGATGGCAACAGCATGTAAAGGAACACTTAGCACACTCCTCTGTGGAACACCCTCCGCTTGAACTCGTAGGACAGAGTGAGGACAACAACCAGACCTGAAACCTGCGATTCAACTAGAAGTCACTAAAGAACAATGGCAAGTGACCATGCAGCCCCATATTGTGAAGTTAATTCAAAATGCCATGGTGCCATGCTGTATCATATGCTTTTCAAGGTCAAGGAACAAAGCTACAAGATATTGCCCAGATGCAAAAGCCTCAAAGACTGCTGACTCAGATCCGATGAGGTAGTCCAATGTGCGGTCGCCAAACTTTCCACCTGGGCAACCTAGTCGCGAGGTGGGTAACGGGTGCTGGCAACAGTGTATCATGCTCGACGAAAGTTTGGGTCATCAGCTCTCGTGTTCCGGAGTGAACCCACTGAGCTCTATAAAATGGAGAAGCTATCTCCGCTGCAAGCGTGTGAGTTTGGCCACCATATTGGAACACCAGCACTCAAATTCAAAGTCAAGTACTATATTTCCACTTAGCAGTGGTTATTAACCCGTACAATCCCGCCGTCGGCATGGTGCCGACAGTACAAAACGTCTCAATTGATCCCAGCGACGTGATGGTGCCGAAAAAAAAATTTGAGCACTGTAGCACGTCTCAAACTGCTTTAATCTAGCATATTTTTTGCTAAGGAGTAGCTTAATGTATTGGCAACATTGTGTCCAAGCAGTTGTAGTACTGAGTTTGGTTCTGTGTGAGTGGGTAACATACATCAGTGTGCCACTGTCCGTCAGAGCATTAGGATGTCACGAAAATTACGCCATTTTTCCGCCTCATTGGAATGGAGGAGGCTGTTGAAATTGTCACATGGACCATTCAGTCCTTTCATTTAGTGATCCTTCAGAAGAGAAAGACCTGGATAACTATTCTTGGGAGGAATATGAGCCAGCGGAGGACACTGAGAAAGGGGAATCCCCCTTTCTCCTCCCCCGTTCTCTCTCATGCCACCCAGCTGGGTGGGAAAACATTGCTCACGGCTTGGGAAACTGGGCTAAAAACACGACGGCCGGCCATCCTGGTCTTATTTCTCCTATAAGGAGTACTTTTTTTCGCTTTTCCTTGATTTGTATGTCCTTTTGGATTGTTTTATGCAATAAAATTGTTTTCCGTTTTTGATTCGTGATTGGGTGGGTATAAACTTGCAAAAATGCCTGGGATGGTACGAGTTAATAAAGATACACTCATCGCGTATAATACAAAAACATATATGGATTATGATTATTTTCCTGCCTAGTTCAACGAATTATACTGGGTACATTTAGCCAATCAGTATAAAACAAGGATACTGGGGAAGAATGTTCCCACCCCACCCCAAGGGGCAGTAATGTTAAAGAATTAGCAACAACAGAGATTTCTTGCTTGTGAAATGTAGTGCCATCTCTCTTCGATGAATTCTTGTGCCCATTTCTGTATCTGTAAGTTGCACAGTGGACCATGGCACTATATTTTCCGGAATCATCGGCTGCTTTCAAAAACCCACAGAGCAGCTAAGTACAAAAATGCAGGCATCAGATGTGGTGTAACATGGCTGCCGCTACACTAGCACCGCCCTGACAGCGACTACATGAATTATGCTGTGTTACCCATGAGAAAGCCTCTCCATATTATAGGGTTCAGTGAATGAACCTCAGAGTTCATCCCAATATTCAGTCAAAAATTTTTAACAGATAAAATTTCAAAGGAACTTCTTGAAAGTATTGGATAATGCGAGTACTGAAAACAATAAGTATAATAATCTAAAAGACCGCATGTTTACATATATGACAAATTAATAAACGTGTTCTTTTTCACTATTACATGATAAACCCATGGTTAAAAACTGTCTACTGAATACTGGGGAGAAGAACCATCGTGAGACTGGCCCTTACGGTAGAAAAATAGGTGCCGGTGTCTGTTAGTTTTGCATTTCGCTAGTCTTGGCCCAGTCTTGATTAACCTAATGAAATACCATTCTTGATCCGAGACATGATTAGATAAGTTAGGTCATTACTCTTTACAGGATTACTCACTGGGATTATATTACTTTAAACTAATCAGGAGAGACATGAACTGTATATGTCAGAGGTTGAAACTCGTTCATTGAGGCAGAATAGCCTACTGCCTCGAGTCAGCAAGTCATGAGTCGACCAATGTGATGTATCCTCCCTGGAGATTATATATAATAGTATATATTTATTTCATAATATTATAAATATTACCTTATTATAAATTTAACCCACCCCATCGCGACCACTTTTCCACCACTGACTCCCCCCAACCCCGACCATTTTTGGAAAAAAAATTTTAGGCTCAAACCTCCGCTTTTGGTGAGAAACATCGAAAATTCATAGAGAAATCGCTCACCTGAGGTTTAAAATACTCGATACAGGTAGGAATACCTCCTTACCTTACTGGGTTTTCTAACAGGCTGGCACCAAAGAAAACGAGTTCTATGGGAGGATATATATTTCACACCCCTCATAAACAGTATTTATTTATTTACTTGGTACGAATTTATATGTAGTACGAGAGTATATTGGTTTTCAAGCAGTAATATAGGCATTATAAACATTGTTTCACTCACTAACTCATCACCATACCTGACCTTTTTTTGCAACATTACCTGATCATCATTTCTGACTGTTTCTTCCTCTAATGCTATGTAAACTTTGTCCTCCACATTGTCATTGATTGGGGAATCACTCTGGCCCTGAATTTCGTACCGTGGCATGACATGGCTTTACTGGCCAGGTCACTGATAACAGGTGAATTGCTGTGACAATGGCATGCGGGGGGGGGAGGAGGTTATGCTGGGTAAGGCATTGTCCCTGCCCGGCATCTTGTAGAGGAAGGTGTACCGTGTATACGTACCAAAAATCACTCGCGAAAATTGAAAATTGTGCAAATTAGGGACCTTGCAATTGATTCGCGTTTATGTACGTCGACGGGATTGGCAGTGACAAAACGTGTGGACATTAAAGAACGTCGATGGGACTCCGCGGGTTAATATAGTCATATTTATTTGGTCTTGGTCAGCACGACCTGTGGCACATGACAATTTTCCGTGCAACCAGTTATATTTATTTGGCCTTAGCGCGACCTGTGGCACATAACAATTTTCCGTGCGACCAGTTTCATGCAGGTGACTGAGCCGATGGGAGAGCCGCCTTATTCCTGAGACATTTTTCTCCCCACCCAACTCCACACTCAGCCATCTATGGGATGAACTCTGACGGAGGTTCATTACAGATGAAGAGAGTTGATGATTCGAACTTTTGCCTAGCATGTACATACGAACAAACAGATTCACTGTTGCCAGCACCCGTTAGCCACCTCTCGTGGCTAGGTGGCCCAGGTGGAAAGTTTGGCGACTGTACATCTCATCCAATGAAACCCTCTTTGTCACAATGAAGAGAAACATCTTCTTTAGTTACCAAACTAGTCTGCCACTAACCATCTCCTCAAGCAGTAAGGATACACAAGATGTCAAACAAATGGGACGATAGTTAGACTCATTAAAATAGTTTTTAAGTGGCTTAGGAAATAAAAGAACAATACTCATCCCCCAATTAGTGGATACTTATCCTATTGTAAAATACTAAGAATTGATTATCGTACAGCAAATGGTAAATCATAGCATAAGGAATGTCATTAAGTCCAGGAGCAAAGTCCTTACACTGCTGGAGAGCAGTCTTGAGTTCACAGACGGCAAAGAAAACATAAGGATCCAATTCATTATACAGAAATAAAATACCTAACCTTTCCTGTTGATGCCTGAATAAGCTGAATTGTTTGGAGGGATCTGAACAAAAAAAACATTGTAAAATCCACTGCCAGGGCTGAAGCTACATCAGAGGACATCAATAAAGCAGATCTCCGAATTTTAAGCACCAAGGGAGAAGAAGCTGATTACTTACCCGTTATTTTCATCACTTTCTTCCTGACCAGTGGTAAAGGATTGGATAAGGTGATTGAGAAGACAAAGGTTCTCCACAAGGTTTGACACGAGTTCTTCAGAACCCACTGATACAGGTACAAGCTTTCTTAAGCTGAGTTTAAAAGAGGACATCTTTATTTTTCCTAAGGTTCCTACAAGCAGCTTTATGGACACACCTGGCTAAAGCACACTCCTTATCCCACCAAGGCACATGTCACCTTCAAAACTTTCCAGACGTTCGTGAAATAAAAGAAAGGCCAGCCTGATGTACAGTCGTTGTGAAATACTGTTCTGCATCATCAGCCCTTTGAAAGTTGGGAACACTGCAGTCAAGACCACGGTGTTCTGCAAACTCTCCCCAGTCAGCCGAACCAAACACCAGGGAGGGACACACTTCACCAGCACAGAGTTGCATGCTTTAACCAGAAAAGGGGGTAATGATCAATATCATTCATATGAGACAAAATCTCATGTGAAAAGTGAAGTGAGGAATTACAGGAGACCAATGTAAGATAAAATAACAGATAGAATGCCAATTTGTACATGAAACATATCAGCTTTCCCGTGCTCAGAGGAGCCAGATCCAAATCCTCAGCAGTAGATGCCAGATCACCAAAGGTGTTACATACACTGTAGTTTCACCCCACAAAGCATGACAAAGATTTAGTCGCCTAAAAGAACAAATGGCCTAGGAAGCTGATGAATAAAGTGGTCATGGTACAGAGGGGCGTGAAAAAGGGAGGGGGGGATAGTAGCACGGGCCGAACAGGGTAGTACTCCCGAGGGGAATGGGAATGCTGGTGATAGGGAGAGCTGGAGCTCCTGTTTCACCAGCTATCTAACCATCCCCCTTTGCTGACCTTTTCAGTGTGACAGTAACATGGAGAGTAGACCACCATACTCTCCCAAACATTTCCTTTATCTATGCACTACACCACATGCACTATACATTTCACACAACGTATCCCACTTCGTTACAGGGGTTGGCGCCAGCAAGGGCATGCGACCAGAAAACTTTGCCCCTAGTACCTAGTGGCGGACTTCTAGGGGGAGGCGTGGCAGGAATTACGCCAGCATAGACCATGGGTCCAGGGCGAGATGGGGCTCGGGCCTGTGCTAGAGGGTACAGGGCACTGCGGTTCCCAGGTTGCCGCTTCCGCCCAATAGAGAGAGGCCCGAACCTGGAAGTAGTGCCCCAGGAGGCTGCCCTATCAGTGGGTGTATAATGGAGGGATAGGTACAGTGCCAAGGCACGTTTGGAGGGTGTCCCTGCAGCTGTCCTGGCGGGGTGCCCCGAGGCCACTACCACAACCACTGGTAAGCTGGTGGGCTAGGGGTCCCAGATCCATTGCCTGGACCTGGGACTGTGCAGTGAGTGGAGCCTGTGCTATGTCTATCCCCCTTTATTAATACTGAAGATGACAAAACAAAATAAGTTTCAAAGCAAGCCTGAGGACAGTAAATCACCCAAGGGGATGAGGGTGGGTTCATGGAATGTGGGAAGTTTGAGGGGAAGAGCGGGGGAAGTCGTTGAGGCATTCAGTAGGAGGTGGGTGGATGTGGCATGTTCGCAGGAAGTCCGGTACAGGGGTGGATCAGCCAGAAAGATTGTTGGGAAGGACTGTTACTATAAGTTGTTTTGGCAGGGGGAGGCAGACGGATATGGAGGTGTTTGTGTGATAGTTGTGGAGAAATGGGTGGAATATGTTATGAATGTTTTGAGAGTAAGCGATAGGATATTGGTAGTGAAAATTCTGTTGGGTAGAAAGATAGCTGCAATTATATCGGCATATGCTCCACAGGCAGGATTGGATGTAGCAGAGAAAGATAGATTTTGGGATGATTTAATACGTGTAGTGGGTGGTATGGATGATGAAGTAGTGAATTTGGGAGGGGACATAAATGGTCATGTAGGTGAAGCAGCACAAGGTTATGAAAGAGTGCATGGGGGATGTGCGTATGGTATAAGGAATGCAGAATGGGAAAGGATACTTAAGTTAGGAGAGGCAACGGACATGATTGTGTGCAACACATATTTTAGGAAAAGAGACAGCAGGTTAATTACATTCAGTCTGGGGAAAATAGCAGTCAGATAGATTATTTTCTGGTTAGGAGGGCCGACAGGAGGTTAGTGACGGATGTTAAAGTTATAGGAAGTGAGGAGTGTGTGCAGCAGCACAAACTATTGATTTGTGATATGGTGCTTAAAGAACAAGTGATGAAAAAGAGGACTTATGTACCTAGGAGGAGAATATGGAAGCTGAAAAACTAAGTAGTAAGGGATGCCTTCTATAGCGAGTTGAGGAGAGTGATGGCTGAACAGGGAGCTGTAGGCCGAGGCATTAATGAACAGTACAGAGCCCTCAAGAACAATTTCTTGAGAGTTACTGATGTAACATGCGGTTGGACAAGAGGACCACCAAGACATAAAGTAACTTGGTGGTGGGATGAGGGTGTAGAAGCTGCAGTTAAGGAGGAAAGAAGGCTTTTCCGGGAATGGAAGAAGGGTAGTAGCAAAGAGGAATATTTGGCTGCCAAGCGGAGGGCTAGAAGAGAGGTATACAGAGCAAAGTCTGAGTCACAGAGACTATTACTTGATAACCTAAATCATGGGGAAAGGAAAAATATGATATTTAGGGTGGCTGGTCAGGTGAAGAGGGATATTAACCCACCCTGTCCCGTTGATGTATGGGTATGTTGGAGCGATTTGCATTTGCCAGTCCCGGGGACGTACCAGTACGTCGTGCAATTGCAAGGTCCCTAATTTACTCAGTTTTCAATTTTCACGCATGATTTTTCGTATGTATACACGGGACACCTTCCTCTATTCCTCTACAAGATCCCAAGCAGGAACAATGCCTTACACTGCATAACCCCCCTCCCCCCCTCATGCCATTGTCTCGGCAATTCACCTGTTACCAGTGACCTGGCCAAAAAAGACATTCAGGGCCAGAGTGATTCCCCAATCGATGACAATGTGGAGGACAAGGTTTACATAGCATTAGAGGAAGAAATAGTCAGAAATGATGATCAGGTAATGTGGGAAAAAAAAAAATCATGAATGGTGATTAGTTAGTGAGTGAAACAATGCTTATAATCCCTATATTACTGCTTGAAAACCAATATACTCTCATACTACATATAAATTCGTACCAAGTAAATAAATAAATACCGTTTATGAGTGGATAAAATAGTTACCCTCCCATAGAACTCGTTTTCTTTGGTGCCAGCATGTTAGAAAACCCAGTCAGGTAAGGAGGAACTCCTACCTGGATTGAGTATTTTAAACCTCAGGTGAGCGATTTCTCTATGAATTTTCGATGTTTCTCACCAAAAGCGGAGGTTTTAGCCAAAAATTTTTTTTTGAAAATACCTCGGGACTGGGAGATGTCGGAGGTGCAGAAAACCTCGGGATGTGACGGGTTAAAGATGCATGGAGAGAGCATTATAACCGGCTGTTGAATGAGGAGTTTGATTGGGACAGGGAAGGTTTGGAGCCAGCAGATCCAGTGTCTGGCCGTTGGCCTTTGATTGATGCTGCTACTGTGAGTGAGGCAATAGGCAGGATGAAGGTGGGGAAGGCAACAGGTGTGTCTGGGTTGACTGACGAAGTGTTGAAGGCCTCAGGCAATATAGGGGTGAGGTTAGTCACTGCCCTGATAAATAGGATTATTTATGAGTGTGTTGTCCCAGATGATTGGCTAAAGAGTGTAATTGTATATGTGTATAAAGGGAAGGGTGATGCTCTGGAAAGAGGAAATTAGAGAGGTATAAAGCTTTTAGACCAGATAATGAAGGTAATGGAGAGAGTTTTAGAAGGTATGATTAGAGAAAGAGTGAATATTGATGAGATGCAGTTTGGGTTTATGCCAGGTAGGGGGACCACTGATGGTATATTCATTGTTCAACAGCTTCAGGAAAAATATATTGGTAGGAGAAGGGATCTTTATTTTGTTTTTTGTTGATTTGGAAAGGGCCTTTGACAGAGTCCCTAGAGAGGTGGTGAAGTGGGCAATGAGAAATCTTGGCTTGGAGGAGTGGCTGGTTCGGGTGGTTATGGCTATAAATGTGGGTGCTCACACCCAGGTAAGAGTGAATGGAGATTTGAGTGATGAGTTTTCCGTGAATGTTGGTGTGCATCAGGGTTCATTCTTGCGTCCCATGTTGTTTATCATGGTACTTGAAGCCCTTTCACGTGACTTTAGAAACGGACTCCCGTGGGAGTTGTTGTATGCTGATGATTTGATGTTGATTGCAGAGAACTAAAGGGAGGTGGAGGAAAGGTTTAGGAAGTGGAGAGATGTTATGGGGCACAAGGGTTTAAGGGTAAATGCAGATAAAACAAAAGTGATGATATCTAGGGTTGGTGGCGGTACTGTCAAAGGCGAGAGGGAGTGGCCATGTGCAGTTTGCCACGAGGGCGTAGGAAGTAATTCCATCTTGTGCAGTGTTTCTGATAAATGGGTGCATAAGAGATGTAGTGGTATCAGAGGTAGACTGCGAGAGAATGCTGACTTTATGTGTATGGCGTGTCGGGATGAGCAGGTGGAGATTGTCAGATGTGAAAGGATTGAACTTGCTGGTTAATCTCTTGAGTGTGTGGAAGAGTTTTGTTATTTGGGAGATATGTTGTGTGCTGGAGGTGGGGCTGGAGCTAGCTCTGTGGCTTGGGTGAAAAGTGGTTGGAAGAAGTTCAGGGAACTCTTGCCTCTCCTGACATTGAGAGGACTCTCCCTACGTGCTAAGGGGTCTTTGTATGCAGCATGTGTTAGGAGTGTAATGCTGTATGGTAGTGAGACCTGGGCAGTGAAGGAGGAAGATATTCGCCAGCTCAGACGTACAGAAATGACAATGATTAGGTGGATGTGCAGTGTGTCACTGCATCCAAGGCCTGGAGGGGCTGGGTTTACAGTGGAAGAGTTGAGAGGTAGGATGGGACTGGAGTGTATTGGTGTTGTGATGAGGAGAAGTAGATTGAGATGGTTTGGACATGTGGAGAGAATGGGGGATGATAATTGGGTGAGGAAGGTGAGAAGTGTTAATATTGGGGGTGGGGTTATGAGGGGTAGACCGAGAAAGACATGGGGCGAGGTCATTAAGTGTGACCTCAGGGTTAAGGGACTGAACAGGGAGGCTGCAATGGATCGTGCAGCGTGGAGAGCCGCCATTAGGTGACCAAGGCCGACACATGCAAGCATGTTGGAGCCTTTAAAAACGAAAAAACGGAAACGAACAGAATATGAAACTCCTCCTCAGGCGTAACCGAACAACCACAGCCTGAAGGAGAGACCAGACAGTAGGCTACAGCAAAGTAGAGGACGGTCACCTCGAGTATCACTGTCCATAATAGCTGGTGAGTGGAGAACTGTATATCCTCTTAGGGCAGGGAGAGTCTTGTTTCTGACCATAGTCTCCTGAAGGCAAATACAGAAGATGAAACTCTGATGCGGGCAGTTGAAGTTCCTCCCAATTTGCTTAAACACCTCAACAGGTCCACTGTGGAGCAGCTATTACAAGACGAGGCATGGCAGGGTATCTTCACGCAAATGATAACAGAATTTTGCTACAGCTCCTAAAGAATGTCATGAAAGATGGGTTACATACTCTGCAGCTACACTTAACCGTCCAAAACCCTGAGTTGCTGCAGATGGGATTTTGTGGGGAAGGTTCTTAACTTACTACCATTCATCTATCATGTCATAGTACCAGAGATCATAGGACCCAACCTGGGGTTCCCTCCTTATTCATGTTTTGAAAATGCACCAAACTGTTACCCCAGGGTAACAATGGTTTCTGCTGGGTTAAACTTAGAAATCTCGTGAAATAGAAAACAAAAGCATTTGGAGGCCAAATGCTAATCACTGGCAAAATATCTTGGACCCTAATTAAAAGAAAATATCTCTATGTCTTGCTAAGATATTCGCCAAAATGCAGTTTGATGTATGACGGCTGGTATTCATTCACCTTTGATCAAATCCTAACCAAAAGTTAATCACTTATGTCCATCCACGCAATTGTTGTTTCATTATGGTTTGGTGAATATTCTTCCACAACTTTCAGATATTTCAGGAACACACACACACACACACACACACACACTTGATATACTTCCAAAGGAAATATATGAAGTGGTCAGAGCCCTGAGGAGTTTGCTGTATTAGCAGATGACAGGAGCTGCGTCGGGTAAACAGACGAGACCAGGGTAAATTCCGACAATGACGAAACGGACACGCTAAACTGTAAGTAGAAAAGTATATTTCTATAAGATGGCCTACTCTCAAGAAGTGCAACTAGGTAAGAGGCAGGAAAACAGTAAAAAAAAAAATGATGACTACACCTACCTGGTGGAACTGGTTACATTTAATAAATTAGCTGAGAAAGTGAACAGATTGGAAGAAACTTTCAAACTGGAATTGGATGAAATAAGGAAGGAATTGTACCAACAAATGGGGAAAAAATGAGGAACTGGTAAACGAATTTAAAGAAAAGATGCAACAATAGGTGACCCACAAGCTGAGGTAGACATTCTGAGGAAGAAAGCGAACGAAGTGGGAAATACAGTAGTCACCCATGAAAGAGTTTTGGTAGAGTACAATGATGATTAACATATAATTAGACAAGCAGGTGATCTGACAGAGCAGAATAGAGACAATGATAACTCAGGCGAATTAAATTATGAGAAACTACACAGAGGAAGTACAAATTAAACGGGCAGAGGTAGCCAAAACAAGTCAAGCTCCAAACAACAAGATTGAAGCAAAGGCCATGACAAAAGAGGTGATAGACATCATAAGGAAGAACCCAAGGCTGATAAAGGAAATAGCTGGGGTTTACAGATTTATAGTCATCACTGGTAGAGGTGAAGAAGAAGTAAGAAACAGAATCACCAGAGACAACAAAGTGGTGGTAAATATATTGAACATATTGAAAGTAGTATCAGACGTAATCTGTGAGAAAGATGCAGAGGATTTTAAGAGATTTGGGAAATATTAGAGAAACAGGTCAAGGCCCCTCAAAGTGTGAACACTCTACAAGAGTTATCAAAAAATGCTAACAAAATTAACCCTTTCATACACGGGGGCCCGGTGAAGAACACAACCGCTCGCACTCTTTCAAGGCAGGATTCGGCCAAGGGAAATCCAACCACTCACTCTCTTTTGACTCAGGATTCGTCCAAGTGAAATCAACCGCTCACACTCTTTCGAAGTAGGTTGAGTCCAACCATATAATTTGCTGTATTTTTTTTTTCATAACAAGTTGTTGTTTGATCTTCGTAATGAATGAAAAAAATAAAAAAAGGAATGACCATATTTTATCATTCACTTATTTATTCAATGCTCATTTACTCTCAGACATATAAACATTTTGGCAATGATTATAGAATATTGTAGAGCATTTATCTGCGATCCATTTCGTAAAAAAATGACACTTCTAGCTATACTAGAATTTTTTTTTATAGCATCCGGAATAACAATAGTCATTCATCACACCTGGCCGCGCTGAATGAACTGTTTGATATTTCATTCTCGCCCGCCCAGGCCTCACGCTCCCCGCATTCCTCACTCAGTGATTTGTGCGGCATCGAAAAATGATTAGTCATTTCAATCCCCTGCCCTAATTTTTTACTGTATTGTTATGAAACAGATACATGTTACAAATTAATAGATGATCTTCCTAATGAATAATAAAAAAAAAAAAAAAAAAATTCAAGGATATAAAACACTATACTTTGCCGTTCAGTTATGTAATTATTTACACTCTGACATATATACAGTACTCACACACTGTATTTTTTTCACAAAGAGTAAATGAATACATTACTGAACGACAAAGTATGGTGTTTTATATCCTTCATTTTTTTTTTCATTCATTAGGAAGATCACTTATTCATTTGTAACATGTATCAGTTTCATAACAACACAGTTAAAACTTAGGGCAAGGGACTGAAATGATTGTAATCATTTTTCGATGCCGCACAAATCACTGAGTGAGGAATGCGGGGAGCGTGAGGCCTGGGCGGGCGAGAATGAAATGATATCAAACAGTTCACTCAGAGCGGCCAGGTGTGATGAACGACTATTGTTATTCCGTATGCCATAAAAAAAAAATTCCAGTATAGCTAGAAGTGTCATTTTTTTACGAAATGGATGGCAAATAAATGCTCTACCATACTCTATAATCACTGCTGAAATGTTCTTATGTCTGTGAGTAAATTGGGGAAAGCCCCAGGAATTGATGGAGTGTGTGGTGAAATGCTGAAGCATGGGGGAGAGATAGCAGTAGAATGGATGTGGAAGGTGTGCAGATTGGCCTGGGAGGAAGGTAGAATCCCGGAGGATTGGAAGTCAGGTATAAGTATTTCCTTGTACAAAGGAAAAGGGGAAAAAGAAGTGTGTGGTAATCATAGGGGCATTTGTCTTCTTGGTATAATGGGAAAAGTGTTTGGTAGGTTACTTACTGACAGAGTTAGAGAAAGAACAGAGGAATTAGTTGGAGAAGAACAGGGAGGCTTTAGGAAGGGAAGAGGTTGTGTAGATCAGATATTCATTCTTAGATCTTTAGTGGAAAAGTTTCTAGAGAAGGGAAAGAAGTTGTATGCGGCTTTCATGGATTTGGAGAAAGCATATAACAGGGTGGATAGACAAGGATTGTGGAAAGTATTAAGAATATATGGAGTAGATGGGAAGTTGTTGAATGCTGTGTATGACGGTGCAAAGGCTGCAGTGCGTGTTGATGGTGAACTGAGTGAATTTTTCTATTTGAAAGTTGGGTTGAAACAGAGATGTATCATGTCTCCATGGCTGTTCAATCTGTACTTAGATGGGGGTAATAAAGGAGGTACAAGGTAGGGTAGTTGATGTTGGAGTGGCCCTGGTGAGAGAGGGTAGTATTTGGAAACTCCCTGTACTGTTTGCAGATGATACTGTGTTGTTGAGTGAAGACGAAGGGGAGCTGCAAGGCTTGGTGGATAAGTTTGGGAGTGTGTAAGAAACGGAATCTAAAGGTGAATGTAGAGAAGAGTAAAGTGGTCTTTGAGAGAGGTGGAGTCAGTGAATGTACAGCGAGGTTGGATGGTGAGGAATTGGAAAATATGAGTATGTTTAAGTACTTGGGTAGTTTGATGAGTAAGGATGGAGGTTTGGAAGGTGAAGTGTTTGATAGGGTACAGCAGGGAAGAAAGGTTGCTGGTTCCTTGAAAGTAGTGATGAGAAACAGGGAAGTGAGCATGGAAGTGAAAAAGTTACTACATGACAGTATTGTGATACCAACTCTAACGTATGGAATTGAAGTTTGGACGTTGCTGGAAGGACACAAGTCAAGAGTGAGAGCAGTGGAAATGAGTTATTTAAGAGAAGCCTGTGGAGTCACATGGAGAGACAGACTGACAAATGAGGATATAAAGGAGCATTGTGGTGTGGATGTGGATGTGATAGGCAGCGTTAGGAGGAATGCACTGAGGTAGTTTCGCCATGTGGAGAGGATGGAGGGTGAAAGACTGACGAAGAGAGTGTATGTGAGTGAGGTGGTGGGGGGGAGAAGGAGGGGAAGGCCGAGGATGAAATGGAGGGATGAGGTGGAGAGGTATATGAGAGAGGATGTGTGTGAGTTGGGAGCGGGGCAGTGAAATGGCGGGGGACAGGGCGACGTGGAGGCGATTTGTTTCTGGCCACCCCGAACGGGATTGAGGCGTTTGGCAATAGATAGATAGACAGAGTAAATGAGCATTGAAAAATTAAGTGAATGATAAAATATGGCAGTTCCTTTTATTGAGATTTTTTTCGTTCATTAGGAAGATCATTCATTAATCTATAACATAAACCAGTTTCAAAACAATACAGTTATAATAAGGGCGGGGGAATGAAATGATTGAGATCAGTTTCTGACACCGCATGAATCGCAGAGTGAGGAGTGTGGGAGTGTGAGGTCTGGGCTGGACAGACACTGTCACTCAGTACTTGGAAGTGGTTGGACACAGGTGGCGTCGGAAGAGTGCGAGAGGGTTAAGGAATCAGAGTAGTACAAATAAGTGTGGATAAAAAGGTGCCTGACTCAAGAGAAATGGGGATTACTAAAGGAAAAGAGGGAAGAAGCAAAAAGAAAGAATGATGCAAGATCAGATGAAGAGAGAAGTATTTGTTTCATAAAGTAGTAGGATAGCATGTAAAAAAATGGCACATAAACAGCAGGGATAAAATAAAAGCAAAATAGTAGACTCAGCCAATGTCAAATATGTGAACAAAATGCCTAAGTTAATATACTCAAATGTAGTTGGAATGGTACCCAAATTATTAGAGATAAAAGACTGTATCATAGAAAATGAGCATCATATTATTTGTATAACAGAAATAATATTCACCTCAGGGATATCAAAGGACTCTTAAAATTTGGATGAGTACAATATTTGGCGAAATGACAGAAATTTTAAGAAAGGAGGAGGAGTTATGATACAAACAGAGAAAAGACTCCAAGTAAAAGAGATAGAAATAGACATACCCTCATCAGTTGAATTAGTTGCAGTAGAGATTAGTACTCATCGTTTTTTTGTTTTTAAAGGCTCCAACATGCTTGCATGTGTCGGCCTTGGTCACCTAATGGCGGCTCTCCACGCTGCATGATCCATTGCAGCCTCCCTGTTCAGTCCCTTAACCCTGAGGTCACACTTAATGACCTCGTCCCATGTCTTTCTCGGTCTACCCCTCATAACCCCACCCCCAATATTAACACTTCTCACCTTCCTCACCCAATTATCATCCCCCATCCTCTCCACATGTCCAAACCATCTCAATCTACCTCTCCTAATCACAACACCAATACACTCCAGTCCCATCCTACCTCTCAACTCTTCCATCGTAAACCCAGCCCCTCCAGGCCTTGGACGCAGGGACGCACTGCACATCCACCTAAACATTGTCATTTCTGTACGTCAGAGCCGGCGAATATCTTCCTCCTTCACTGCCCATTTCTCACCACCATATGGTTTAATAACTGTGGCAAATATATATATGCCACCCAAGACAAACACGTGGGACAGAGGTGAATATGAAGACCTGGCAGAAAAGACATTTCAGAGTTTAAGAACCTACTATACAGAATGGAGGAAAAGCTGACAAAATTATTCTAATGGGAGATTTTTACAGATATATACACTGGAATACACTAGATGTAAAAAGCCATGAAAGTTGTTGGGATCAAAAGCATTTGGATCTTATACAGGAATGCATTCTAACTCAATATGTAAACGAGAACACCAGAAACAGGGGACCAGAAGACCCCTCATTACTAGATCTCATAATCACTAGGCATGAAAATGAAATTGACAATATAATCTGTTACACGGCATTCAGCAAAAGCGACCATACAGTACTAGATTACAATTTCAGGACAGCATATGATATAGTTAGAGGTAATGGAAATTACAAAAAGGGGCTAAACTATAAGAAGGGAAACTATCATGACCTAAAGAAGTATTCCAACGATACAGAGTGGGAAAAGGAGCTAAGAGGACAAGATATAAATGTTATATATAAATAATTCTGGTGATTTTTACGAAACAGGAGTCCAAAATTATGTCTCATTGCACAAATACACGGTACTAAGGATAAAAAAACGGTTTAATACTGTAAAATTGCAAAAGAGAAAAGAGATTTGCTGTGAATCAGATACACACGACATAAATGTAAGAGAGCATATAACAACTACAAGCAGGCAAGAAATGATTATACAAGGATAAGGAGAGAAGCTCAAAGGTAGTATGAGGAAGACATTGTAAATGAAAGTACAGATCAGCCGAAATTGGGTGACAGCTACATACGAAGCAAATCAAAAGTTAAAGATAAAGTACCATCGACCATGGATGAAGGGAAAATCTGTATCAATGAAGAAGATATTTGTGAAGTACTAAACATAAATTTCCAGTCAGTTTTTACTAAAGAAAGACAAACAAGCATTCCCACACACACATTAACAAATATATGTATAACAAGACAAGAGGTCCAGAAACTGATGAGGAAACTAGACAGGGGAAAAGCCAATGGCCCTGACGAGTTTTCATGTTGGGTATTACAGGAATGTGCAAAAGAGTTAAGCAGTCCATTACAATTAATATTCAAAGAATCCTTAAGACAAGGAAAGCTACCTGATATTTGGAAGAAAGCAAACATTGTTCCCCCTTTCACGAAAGGAGGTAGACAAAATCCACTTAACTACCAGCCAGTATCACCTACCAGCGTCGTAAGCAAGATGTCAGAAAAAGTAATACAAAGAATTTAGGTAAATCACCTGGAAAAACACAATATGATAACTGAAAGACAGTTTGGTTTTAGAGAGGGAAAATCATGTGTTACCAACTTATTAAGTTACTATGACAGAGTTGCAGAAATGATACAGAAAAGAGATGGCTGGGTAGACAGCATATATTTGGATTTCTAGAAAGCATTTGACAGAGTACCACACAAAAGACTTTTATTGAAATTGTACAATCAAGGAGGAATCCAAGGTAAACTGTACGATTGGATGCAAGATTTTCTCAGTAAAAGGGAAATGAGAACAGTGCTATGGGGAAATTACTCATCACGGAGAGAAGTGACAAATGGAGTTCCACAGGGCTTGGTGCTGGCACCAGTTATGTTTTTAGTATATATAAATGACATGGACAGCAACACTGGAAATGGAAGCTACCTAAACATGTTTGCTGATGATGCAAAAATACAAAGGGAGATTACACAGACTCTTGCACAGAGCTACAAGAGGAATTAAATAAGCTTCATGAATGGAGCAATAGATGGCAAATGGAATTCAGTGTGGACAAATATTATGTAATAAAATTTGGTAAAAGTGAAGAAAGACCAGACTGGGACTAGAAATTAGGAAGTTCATCCCTACACACATCAGAAAGGGAAAAACATTTAGGCATGAGTATCAATGACAGACTATCACCGGCTGACCACATAAATGAAAAAGTAAGGAATATGTACACTCTGCTTGCTAATATGATGGTAGCATACACATACATAAATGAAGACATGCTGAGAAAGATAGTAGCATTCATTAGACCAATTTTGGAGTATGCATCAGTAGTTTGGAATCCACATCTCAAAAAACACTTAGATAAGATTGAAAAGGTATAAAGGGCAGCTACAGGATGGGAACCAAGTTTAAGGGACCTAAGCTATGAAGAAAGACTCGAAAAATTAAACCTACCAACACTACAGGAGAGAAGGAAAAGAGGAGACATGATTATGTAATATAAATGCATTACTGGAAAAGAGAAAATGAACGTAAATGGGTACCGTACATAACCTATGGGAAAGCAACATCAAGAGGACACAGCAGGAAACTGTTCAAAAAGAGAGGTGATAAAGACAAGGAAATTTAGTTTCCCAAATAGAGCAGTTGATCAGTGGAATGCACTACCGAATGAAACAGTGTGCCAAAATAATTCATAAATTTAAAGACATGTATTATAAAAATGGTTCAAAACACGGGACTGTACGAGGTTGACTCATTCCTGTAAACATACAACTAGGTAGGAACAAGTAGGTACGAACACACACACACACACACACACACACACACACACACACACACACACAATCTATTGCCTCGCCTTGCTAAAATCGGACGATAAAAATCATTACTTGTCTGTAGCCTCCCAGCTCCGTTTATGGGTCTGGTAACAGTGTGTGTTATGAAGAAGTATGTATATCAAACTCTAATACCAGATTTATGTTAAATAACCAGCATGTGAAGAGAAAACCATGTTGTAAAACGGATATATAACTGATCTACTTACAGTATGTTGTTATTTTCCTCTCAACACAACCCAGTGACTAAGTTACTTTTATTATAACAGCCTTGTTACTCCATCTGAATCGGTTGTTGATACCCCTCCAGCGACGATGCCACATGATACGTTAGGCATTTTTTTTTCTTTCACGTATAAGGTCTGTTGTATCTGGAATCATCTTCCAGCACAGATAGCTGACACTTCGTCAACAGAGCAGTTCAGGGTTATACCAGACCTGACTTTGTTGTTCATTGAATATTTCTTCTAATTTCACAGTCTATCTTTTTTCCCTCGGGTTAGGTGTACTCCCTTTTACGTGCCCGTTCCGCAGGGGAGGAGGTGGGTGGAGAGATCCTTCATCTCTGCTATACTTTCGCCACACGAATTGAGTAACAACTTATATCTGGTAAATTCATTCATGGTACCTCTGAGGTACAGGTCGTAAGACCTTCTGAGATGTTACTTCTTGGAAAGCTCCCCCCCTCCCCCTCTCTCTCTTTGTGTTTGTTTAAGAGGGATTTCCTATAATGTGTTTTCCCAGGGATCTTAGAGGCGAAAATCAGTGAAATCTGCTTTTACAATGACTTTATCTGGGTGGCATAACGGGTGAAGTTTAATTTGATGACTAAAATGCACATGCATTTTTAATGCTTTATATAGGCATTTTATCAGCATAAACTAATAAATGACGGATTTTGCAAGAAGTGTTAACGGAATGTTAATGTGCCCGTAGGAATAGGTTTGTAAACAGTTATGTCAGTCCGTGGCAGGTGGCTCTTGAAAACGTGACATATACAGTACTTCAGATGTAGCCCAAACGTGTTATTCATTGAAAAATATACCTGTATTCCCCAGTAACAGTGGAGATACATGGGAATATATCAGGCGGCTATATAGTTCACATTAGTCATATGTAAGCCTATGTACCGTAGAATTATCATCAAAGTTCAAAACATGAAAAAAATGCTTTAAATCAAAAGATTATGAATTTTGAGGATTGTTGGCATTTACTTGTATACAGGTAATGTGATGTGGTTCATGTTTGAACCAAAGCTATATGAATTAAATGAGATAATCTGTTCCAAAGAAGACTCCGTTCAGCGATTAAACACCAGTGTTTTACGTAATTGCTGAACGTAACTAGAAAATATATTAGCATTCATATTATTTAAAAAGTGTCTTTTTATATTTTGACCCTGTAACAAAGCAAACATTCTTTTCAGATGCATTATACAGTATATAATATAGATAATTTTCCAGCATTAAAAAGTATAGGCCAAAGTTTGGCCATGTGGAGAGGATGGAGGGTGAAAGACTGACGAAGAGAGTGTATGTGAGTGAGGTGGAGGGGGGAAGAGGGAGGGGGAGGCCAAGGATGAGATGGAGGGATGGGGTGGAGAGGTATATGAGAGAGGGGGGTGTGAGTTGGGAGCAAGGCAGTGAAATGGCGGGGGACAGGGCGACTTGGAGGCGATTTGTTTGTGGCCACCCCAAACGGGATTGAGGCGTCTGGCAATAGATAGATAGAAAAAGTATAGGATCGCATTTCATTGCACTTAAGATTTTTTTTTTTTTTTTTTTTTTTTGCGAAATACTGCACTAATTATCGTATTTGTACGATTCACATGCACTGTACCATTTTCCACAAAGAGGAAGAAAAGGATAAATTGGGGACGAAGAGTAAGTTCCTAATAATAAAGAAGTAATTACTGACAGGGTGGCCTGACTGTTCAAAAGCATGCTACATAAGAAGAAGCAGCGAACACATTGTTTTAGGCCACGTTACGGTATATCAAAATAGTCCAAACAGCCCGATAAAATGTGGTGATGGTACCACTAAGAACGAGGGACTGGTACAGTATTCTTAGCAGTTATCTTAGTTATAGCCCGAGCAGCCACTTTTCTTTGAATGAGAGACAGGAGTGACCAGCCTAGATTGATGCATTATATTTAGTGAATTTACTTTATCAGAGTTGTAGAACAGACTGTTAAATCGATTCTTAACATGTTGTATTGGCATTATGCACTGTACATGTATCGCTATGCGTATAAATGATGACTACGCATAAATTCAGTATGTCCAATGCATTAGAATACAGAAGAGTAAATGTCAATGTTATAATACTGTTGGTTAAGAGATTCCTACAAGGCTTGCATAAAAACGAGAACATTCACTACAATAGGACCTGACGAAGTCTATTTTAGGTTCTTCCACGACTCACTACTGCAATTGTCTGTTTTCAGGCTGGTCTGTATGAGCAGTGGAAAAAGGAAACAATGGAAGCTGCTGCACGTGAAAGTCGAATGAAACAGAGGGAAGAAATAAAACAGCAAGGGCAGGATGGAACACAACACAGCCAAACTAATTTCAAGAGTCTGTCTATTATCCATGTGCAGGGACCTCTGCTGCTTCTCCTGGTGGGCATCACCCTGGGCAGTGTGGCCTTTGTAGTGGAGAGGCTACTGGTGTCGGAGCCTCACCCTTCACATACACCTGGACCTACGAGACAAACATTAGACTGATTAATGTTTCATATGACTCCCGCTGGCAGATTATTTATTGACATAAAGCAACCCGTAACATAATTTAGTATCTGACATCTTCAGCCTTAGAACATAATTACTGTTGCATTCATAATATTAGTAATCATCTGCAGGAAAAGTGTATGGTAGGATACTTATTGACAGAGTTAGAGAAAGAACAGAGAAATTAGTTGGAGAAGAACAGGGAGGCTTTAGGAAGGGAAGAGGTTTTGTAGATCTGATATTTATTCTTAGATCTTTAGTGGAAAAGTTTCTGGAGAAGGGAAAGAAGTTGTATGCGGCTTTCATGGATTTGAAGAAAGCATATGACAGGTTGGATAGACAAGGATTGTGGAAAGTGTTAAGAATATTTGGAGTAGATGGTAAGTTGCTGAATGCTGTGAAGAGTATGTATGATGGTGCGAAGGCTGCAGTGCGTGTGGATGGTGAACTAAGTGAATTTTTCTCTTTGAAAGTTGGGCTGAAACAGGGATGTGTCATGTCTCCATGGTTGTTCAATATGTACATGGATGGGGTAATAAAAGAGGTACAAGGTAGGGTAGTGGATGTTGGAGTGGCCCTGGTGAGAGAGGATAGTGTTTGGAAACTCGCTGTACTGTTGTTTGCAGATGATACTGTGTTGTTGAGTGAAGACGAAGGGGAGCTGCAAGGCTTGGTGGATGAGTTTGGGGAGAGTGTGTAAGAAATGGAATCTAAAGGTGAATGTAGGGAAGAGTAAAAGTGATTGTGTCTTGAGAGAGGTGAAGTCAGTGAATGTACAGCGAGGTTGGATGGTGAGGAATTGGAAAATGTGAGTACGTTTAAGTACTTGGGTAGTGTGATGAGTAAGGATGGAGGTTTGGAGGGTGAAGTGCTTGAAAGGGTACAGCAGGGAAGAAAGGTTGCTGGTTCTTTGAAAGCAGTGATAAGAAACAGGGAAGTGAGCATGGAAGTGAAAAAGTTACTACATGACAGTATTGTGATACCAACTCTAACGTATGGAAGTGAAGCTTGGACGTTGTTGGAAGGACACAAGTCAAGAGTGAGAGCAGTGGAAATGAGTTATTTAAGAGGAGCCTGTGGAGTCACATGGAGAGACAGGCTGACGAATGAGGATATAAAGGAGCATTGTGGTGTGGATGTGGATGAGATAGAAAATGTTATGAGGAATACACTGAGGTGGGTTGGCCATATGGAGAGGATGGAGGGTGAAAGACTGACGAAGAGAGTGTATGTGAGTGAGGTGGAGGGGGGAAGAGGGATGGGGAGGCCGAGGATGAGATGGAGGGATGGGGTGGAGAGGTATAAGAGAGAGGGGGGGGGGTGAGTTCGGAGCAGGGCAGTGAAATGGCGGGGGACAGGGCGACTTGGAGGCGATTTGTTTGTGACCACCCCTAACGGGATTGGGGCGTCTGGCAATAGATAGATAGATAGATAGATCTGCAGGAAACATGAATAATGTAGAAATGGTATCCAGGGGTAGCCTACACAGTGTATTAATATTGCATTTTTAGTCCAAAGAAGAAAAAACTAGTTCACAAGTCCTTTTACTCTTATGAGGTGTATGTGAAGTCTGAATCAGAAACAAAATAAAAACAGATTATTTCACATTATTTTTTTTTTTTGTCTAACAGCTCGTAACAGAAAGGTGTTAACAACTATTCTTGCAACTTTTAGGCAATGAATATACTATAAAGTGAAAGCGACATGACCCTAATTTTTAACGTACTTTTTACCATTTTATTTGTAGCATAAAATACAAATGCGTTTTTTATTCTTCTTCTTCACCCTTCATGCATTGAATTGGTGACAGTACAGCAAGACAGAAATGTTTTGTTGACATATGACAAACCTATAATCGAGAGGTATTAAAGAAGGAAGCCTTCATGATGTGGCATCGACATAATTGGGCAGTTTCATTGTCTTCCTATAAACGTCCCTTAACCTCTACATCGCGGGCATGTTTACCAATGTTTTGCTTGTGCCGCGGGGTTATTCGGGCTCCGACCGACTCTCAAAAAATATTTGCCAAAAATCAGTTATTAGTCCTAGATTATTAAAATTACATATGCTTATGGCACATACATTCAGCTTCCTCCTGGAATGTTTGTTGAGCCTTCGTCGTTACCGTAGGACTTGTGGAGACCTCTGAAGTTGGGTAACGAAGTCTCCACTTTACACTTCCCGACAACCCGTAATATGATTACCACAGCCAGATATTAACACTATAAACACTACTCTATGATTTTCAAGTAGTTTGGGATCCATACTCCAAAAAAAATAAACACTGTGAAAGCAATGAAAATTATGAGCGCGTCTGACCGTCGCACTTGCTCTAGTTCGCTCTTGGTACTCTGTCATTTATTATTCATAAAACCCCTCACACTTTATATTTCTATTACTATATAACACTTATATATATCTACAGTCTTTATCCATAAGTTTCCTTCAGTAGTATTAGTTTATTGTCACTGTAGGGATTCAATTTCTTTCAGTAAAATACGTAGCATTCACTTTCTCGTCCTGTATACTCGTACCAGCATTGAGAGTGAATGTCACTTTCATCTTCACTCTCATAACTCATAGTATTCAGACATGCTAGAGTGAAACTTTCACTTTCATTACTCCTAGGGTATATACTCGTATTCTTATAATACTACTCATTTACATTTCTATTTACGTTCTCTATTTTATTTACATTATTTACATTTCTATTTTATTTACACTGTGTTATGCACTGTCACTTGAAGTAACTTATAAAACTATTTTCCATTGTTCACGTATATTTACATTCATTACTTTCACTTGCTGTTTACACATTATTTACACATTATTTACAATTCCACTTGCACTGTTTTACTCAATAGAAAGATCGTAGTCACTCTTTTATCAATTGTCAGCCCTTTACCTCTTTCCACACGAGGTTTAGTAGGGGGTAAAGGTCACAGGGCCCTTTGCATGGGGGTGAAAAAGTCCCAGAAGTCAGCAAGAGGAAACAGACGTACCTCCACTTCGGAAGATGAGAGTGAACTGATAAGGGAGGGCCGGGGTAGAGGCCTACTTAGGGGATATTCAGTACTACCAACGTTAGCTCTTGAAACAGCTATGTATAGCACTGAAATGATTGGCAGGAAATCTAGACAATACATTATAAATTAGGTATTTCCAGGTGAATGTAAATATCACTTAGGCTTCTCCCTTCCCTCCTTATATGTATATTTATTACGAAAATAGATTATACGGCATATTTCAAGGGGAAAAAAACAGCGAAAATTAGCGAACGAGTGAACGTGAGGTGTCGTCAGGTGATAATTAGCCAATTCCAGGTGTATGGCACTCTCACTTACCTTATTCCTTTCTTGTATATATTATTTGGTATAAGAATAGGGCATAGGGCTTATTTCAATGGATGAAATCAGTGAAAAATTCCAGGGAAGATTTACTTAGCGTAGCACGGCCGGGCAGGCGAGAGGATAGGGTAATGGAGGGGGGTTAGGGAGGGGAGTCAAGAACTGGGAGAAATGGTTAAATTGTCAACAATGGATGGGAGTACAGATGAGATTAGGAGTGCTGACCAGTGTTGGACATTGGCAGTACTGATAGATGATACAAGCCCCCACTTGGAAGCCCGAGTGAGATTCAAAATAACACAGAATCACAAAAGCAACACCCGGCAGTATGATCCCTTGCTCCCCAAGCGTCTAACTGAAAGTGACGCCTCATGATTAACACCCTGTCCCCGGAAATGGCAATGCTGGATCTCAATAAAGGAGAGCTATAGAAATTCACACACTCTATTGAGATCAAATATTCAGATGAACCTGCGGCAACAAAAACAGCAACGACAACAAAATCATCACCACCACTATAGAACCACCACTACCACCACCACCACCACCACAGCCGCCCACAACAACAACACTATCAATGAAGCAGATGCTTCAGATAAAGGAACATCAAGTATTTCAGAATCAACTCTTAGACATACAAGTAACTACTGCCACTGTTGCTCACGACGACTAAGGAGAAGACCCTACCTACAGTACTGAACATTCACAAATGTATTAAAAATATGGACCATACGGGATTTTGATAAAGTCGAGGTAGCATGTAGGGATTCACAAGGGTTAATAACTTCCGTGATAAATCCTTAGGATGCTACACTGAAACATCCAAATGGGGCTTAATAAAGCTGAGTTCCTTGCTTAAGAAAATCCTTAGTCGCTAAAATGAGAACTTCGTTTACAATGAACCTCCTTGTGTGTGAATTCCTTATGGCAGCGTCAGACTTTCTCCTCCAATTCCACACTTAGACGATTCCCGTGCTGTTTCCTCCATCCACTTCCCCCATCTGACTTCCTCATGACTGACATTAAAATTTCGTCATCTGATTAATTTTCTGTCATCATAGAACTCAATACTAATAAGGCATATGGGCCTGATGGAGAGTCCCTCCTGTTGTTCTCAAGAACTGTGCTTCTGTGCTTACACCCTGCCTAGGCAAACTCTTTCGCCTTTGTCCTATCAACTTGTACCTTTTTCACTTCTTGCTGGAGAAGTTTGCTCTCCATTCTGCCAGTCCCAAAGAAGGATGACCATTCACAACAATCTAACTATCGTCCAATTACTTTATCATCCTGAAACCCAAAAGTTTTTCGAGTCAATTCCTTGATAGAAAAATTTTTAAAGCATCTCTCCTATCAAAACCTTCTTTCTGATCGTCAGTATGGGTCCCATCCAGGGACACTCCACTGGCGATCTTCTCACCAACTTTAAGACTCCTGGTCATCCTCCTTTCGGGACTTTGGTGAAAGCCTTGCCATTGCATTTTGACATCCAAAGGCTTTAGATCTAGTCTGGCATAAATCTTTAATTTCCAAACTGCCCTCTTACGGTTGTCTATCCATCTACCTACAATGCCTTCATCTCCAGCTTCCTTTTGGGTCGTTCTGTACTCGCTGTTGCTAGACAGCCATTGTTCTTCTCCTCCGGTCTGTCAATAATGGTGTTCCTCAGGGCTCTGTCCCTATCACCAACTCTCTTCCTTTTATTCATCAATGACCTTCTAAGCTGTACATCTAACCCTATCCACTCACTAAGCTGATGACTCCACCCTTCACCTTTTCCATTCCCGGTTCCCGCAACGTCCATATCAGCAGTTACTTCAAGAAATAAAGGATAAGGCTATGTCACACCTAATTTCTGACTTGGCTCGTATCTCTGACTAGGGTAAAAATAATCTTGTTGTTTTTATTGCATGAAAGACTCAATTCTTACACCTATCAGCCCGACAAAATCTTCCACAGTTATGCCCACTAACGTTTAATAATATTCAGCTTAATCCAGCATCATCCTTGAACATGCTTGGGGTTTCATTTACTTTGGGACTTATCTTGGAAAGATCATATTACATCCATTGTGAAATATATTTCCAAGACATTTGGTGTGCTAAGCCAACTCCGTTCTTTCTTTATCCCTGCACAATTGTTGACTCTATGCAGGGGTTTATCTGCCCTTGTGTGGAGTACAACTCTCATGTGTGAGGAAGCTCCCCACATACAGCTCTTTTCCATAGGGTGGAGTCTAGGCTTTTCGTCTCATTAACTCTCCTCCTCTTTACTGACTCCCTTCAACCTCTGTCTCTTCACCAGCACTGTTGCAACTTATCTCTTTTCTGTTCTACTGTCAATGGTCACTGCTTCTCTGAACTGTCTGCATGCATTCGTCCACCTCTTCGACGAGGCATGTAGCACCGTCTAGCAGCAAACTCTCATCCTTTTTCTGTCCGAACTCTCTCATGCAAGAGTTAACTGTTACTCCAGTCCTTCATTTATGCAACAAGGGTCAACTCTTGAACTGTTTCCCTCTATCTGAATTTCCTGCTTCCTATGATCTCCCAGTCTTTCAAATGCAGTGTGTCCAGGCATCTCGAAATGAGTTGGATCTTGAATTTGGCTCTCTCGTATTTTGTTTTCTCTTGGAAGGGAACAATAATTTGGAGGCCACAGTGGCGCTTTGGTTCCTTCTTCCTTGCCTAAAAGAAAAATACGAAATACAAAAAAGCACAGTGCTGTCTCCCGCACTACAGCAGATGAGCTTGCACTTTTTTGCTGAGTCGAAATTGATCACTCGAACCACCACCACGATCAACTCGCACCACACTATAGCTGCTCTACGGTCAAACGACACCCATTTGACACCCATTCGACATCCACTTGACACACATGGTATTCACACATGAGGCTATAAATTGTTTAAAGGCCAGCATTCTCGCTCAACTCCTGACACACTTTCGACCAGATAACAGCAGGATAAGTATTTATTTGGTTGTTAGCCGTACCACATCTTCACGACATGTCCACGGTCATACCACGACATACGCACAATTGAGAAATGATCACTGCCACCATAGTACGATGCACACAACTGCCATACGACCAATTTCGGCGCCTTAACCCCTATCCGTGGCCAATGGACAGCCGACCCCTCCCAGGTGGCGGGGTTCGATCGCGGTCTGAGTACCCGTAGGAAAATATTAACCAAAAATCAGAGATTAACCCCAGAACATTATACTTGGTATGGCTGATAGTACTTACATTCAGCTTTCTCCAGAGACAGGTGTTGAGCGCTTCATGGACTAACCAAGGACTTGTGGAGACTTGCAAAGTTGGGTAACCATATCTTCACTTTCACACCTCCAGTAACCCGGTTTCCCCTCTACCACAGCCTCATTCTGTCACAGTAAACTTTTATACCACAACGTACAGGTAGTTTTGGAATCCGTGTTTGTACAATAAGCACTGAAAATAAGGCTAAAAATCAATGAAGAGTACGGCCGACATGCATGCACGGCGGCGTGGTCTTCCCGTCACTCAACAAACATTTCACCATTTCTCACAGCTAAAAACACGTATACTACATTATTTTCAATCATATTACTTCCCAAAAGATCACCGCTTTATTTTGCCTTACGCCCGTCACTTTATTCTTGTTCCTGTCGGCAGCTTACACATGACTGGGAAGAATAGAACTCGCCATAATGTCGCCCAAAGCCTGAGGTAAACAATGACGCTAAACGGGCAAACCGTGCGAAAAAAAGCTGAGTGTGACAACTGGGGAAACAAGCATTTCCTGTTAGCATAAACTGCTTGTAAAGAAGGAGGAGAGCGCCAGATTTACAATTTCTGAACAGAAAGTTCACAGCCAGGCTGGCCGGGCCATGGTGGG